>NC_133328.1:600352205-600437205 GCF_042186555.1 Aquarana catesbeiana | reverse complement strand
TCAGAAGCCATCTTCTGAAATTCGAATTTCGCATAGAATTAATTCAAATTTGAATAGAAAAGTTTAGAATAGAATAGAAAAGAATAGCATAGAAAAACAATGGAACAGAATAGAAAAAAATATATAATATATATATAACCATCTTCCGAAATTGGAATTTGGTACAGAATGAATTCGAATTCGAAAAGGAAAGATTAGAATACAATATATTATATTTTTTTCTATTCTGTTCTATTGTTTTTCTATGTTATTCTTTTATATTTTCTATTCTATCCTAATCTTTTCTATTGGAATTCGATTTCATTCTATACGAATTTCAAATTTCGCAAAATGGTTATATATAGTTTACTTTTTCAAATTCAGTTAATGTTTTTTTCGAATGCGGTAGAATTTTTTCGAATTTTATCGTTTTTTTTCGAATGTGCTAGAATTTTTTCGAATCTGACAGTTTTTTTCGAATGTGGTAGAATTTTTTCGAATTTGATAGTTTTTTTCGAATGTTGTAGAATTTTTTCGAATTTGATAGTTTTTTTGAATGTGGTAGAATTTTTTCAAATTTGATAGTTTTTTTCGAATGTGGTAGAATTTTTTCGAATTTGACAGTTTTTTCGAATGTGGTGGAATTTTTTCGAATTTGATAGTTTTTTTCGAATGTGGTAGAATTTTTTCGAATTTGACAGTTTTTTTTCGAATTTGATAGTTTTTTTCGAATGTGGTAGAATTTTTTTCGAATTTGACAGTTTTTTTTGAATGTGGAAGAATTTTTTCGAATTTGATAGTTTTTTTCGAATGTGGTAGAATTTTTTCGGATTTGATAGTTTTTTTTCGAATGTGGTAGAATTTTTTCGAATTTGATCGTTTTTTTCGAATACGGTCTAATTTTTTCGAATGCGGTAGAATTTTTCGAATTCGAATACGAAACGAATTACGAAAACGAATGTAACGAGTGCAACGAATTTAACTAAACGAATTTAGTTAAATAACGAATCGAAACTAAACTAAACAAATTTTTTCATCCTGCACATGTCTAGTTTTGTTTTGTGTCTTTTAAGGCTCTTTGTGGTAAAAGCAAGGAAGCATACAAACATCTGCAGTATAATAATGTGTTTTACTAAACAAAACTGTTGCACAGACAATTGTAGGAAAAACAATTCAGGGCATACACAGTATTACAATATATGCCTAAAACATGCACAAGCTATCTAACCTTGCTAGCAAATAAGCATGTTCAATGTATGTGATAGGCATACACTGAACGATTACTTAACTTGGTTCTTTCTAGTGATGGAGTCTTTATTTTGGATCTCTTCAGAATGCTCCTTGCTTCTTGGAGTCTTGCAAAACAAATAGTGCTTCCTTTGTTTAGCACATGGCTGTATTCAAGTCCTCTTTCCCTTCCCCCTACTTCCTGTAGCATCACTTCCTGTCCTGAGCTCACAAACCGGCCCAACAAGTTCATTAGCTTATGAATAGGGGTAGCCTAGCTTCTAAAACCAGTACATGTAAGTAAAATGCACAATTTTTATAGTTATGCTATAAAAATGACTAAAATAGCCATATCAACACAGTGGTACAACCTCGACACCTAGTAAATCCATTTTTTAATGCATGGCCTTGCTGTCCCTGTCTTGACCAGGACAGGAACAAGCTCATGAGAAAAGTAATTAAAAATAAAAATTATTTTTAAAAAAAGTAAATTGTTACACAATGTTTAACAAAAATAAAACGCAAAAAAGAGTTAGTAGTGTAAAAATGTTAATGTGGGACCACCCATGCCTAAGAAGGGAAGCCTCAAGCACCCTCCTGTATGTAAGCCCCCATTCTTACTATGTACTGTCTACTGTTACTAAAAGTGCTGTATTGCATGGAGGGGAAATGGGGGAGGAATTCAAGATTTGTGGTATCTGCTGAGTAATCATAAAAAAGAAACTCCAAAAAGAAGAAATAGTGCCACTGCCGCCTCTTTCCTTTAACCAACAGCCACACAAAACTGCAAAATGTATCCATAGACAAAATATTCAGGTAGACAGCATTACACTACACATATTTATAATTTATCTCTGTATATTACCTAGAGGCCCCCTTTAAAAAATAAAATACATCTCAAGACAATCCTTTTAATAGAAGTAATCTAGTAGTAAGATCCTTTCTAAACCACTTGCAGACACTTAGAATCTGGCAATTTCCTCCATATCCTCATAAACCTCATTTTTATCTCCCCAGTTTGAGGAACACATCTGCCCGGGTCTAACATCTCATCTGAGGCTGAGAAATATCTCAATCTTTAAAATGCAGTTATTTAAATTGCAGTAATAAATATGCACATAAGCACAGTATGGGCAGCATTAAATATGCAGTGAAGTCATTACTCCATAATCGAGGCTGTAAGCCTTGTGTCATTTCCACTTTCAATCTCTTTGCACTAGATCCATACTCATTTGCATGCCCACCATCAGTCTGAAAATAGAAGGATTCTGAGTCAAAGTCCACTTAGAGTTTGGTACTTTTTCTAACCCTTCTGATTAAAGCCTGACTCTGACACCCTTTGTTATAGATGTCACTGGAAGCCAGGGAAGTGAAATAATTATTTTCTCAGGCAAAGTACGGACAAGCCATTTGAAAGCTAAGCTGAAGGCAGATAAAAAAAAAGTTATACATTTGTTGAAAATTATTACTGTATTTATAAGGACTACTAGTTAAAGAGACCCTGTTGCTATACCAAACTTTCCCAGGTGGGTTAAAACAGTCAAATTAGAGTGTAAATACTTACCTTTTCTGCTACCTATGCTGACTGGCACTCCATTTATATGAGTTCATTCCTCGAAGTTCGCTCAAGGCTAAGACTTTGGGGATTGTTGATCTCCTGGATTCCCCACGACTCTCACTGGCTTCTACTTCTGACCTCCATGCCATTATTGTCTATGGCCAATTAGATATCAGCCAATTAATGCTAGAGATAAGCATACAAGATAAGTAGAGGGATGGCCTTGTTGATGCTGCTGCTGTTCCTTCATTGTCCAATCTGTAGGTTAGGGGGTGTGTTCTTGACTAAGCTGTACTGTTCCTAAAGTAAAAGTTTGAAGATCTGGCTGTGCTGTTGCCTGGCCTGGCTGCACAGAATTGCAACACAGTTCCCATAAATGTATTTTAACTGTGTGTTAGGTGGAGTTAAAGTAGATTTCTCTCTGTTTAAAAAAAAATTATAGCCAGCAGCTATACTTACTGTAGCTGCTGACTTTTAATAAAAGGGCACTTACAGGGGCCCAGAACTATCCTCACCTAAACTGGTTCTACGCCGGTCTTCGGGTCCCCGATGGCAGCATGTTTGCTGTGGGCAGCCGGCTGCGGTTCCTTGTGGCTTCACAGTCATCTGCCCACTGTTTGTGGGCAAGCCACGCTGCGGTTTGTGAATGGACCCAAAGCCTTCTGGGACCTGTGACGCGTACCAGAAGGGTTGCGGGCAGGGAGAGGAGAACTTCTGGTGAACCTGCCATTGCGATCTGACTGGAAGTGGAAGCAGGCACCTGTCAAAACCAGGTAACCCCCAAAAAAGTGCCAAAAGTAGAAGAGTGGGGGGAGCAAACAGCAGAACTTTCCCTTTAGGGTGAAGTTCTGCTTTAAAGTGGTATTAACCCTCCCCCCCCCAGAAAACTAAGTTATTGTTTGGTAGTACCTGTTTTAGGTTCTGCCGGTGCAGGCTCAGCTGCTTTCCTCTGCATACCACTGAACTCAGGGATATAGTGGGCGGGAGAGCTTTGTCCCTGGTCTGCATATTCATGCCTTCTCAGCCCATCTCTGGTCTGGAGAGTGAGTGACCAGCAGGGGCTACGAGGGGTATAAATAGGCTGGGGCCCAGAACAGCTTTCTCTTGTTCCTGGTGGGTAAGATCCAGCCTGCAGGCTGAGGCATCCCCGAGAGATTTCCAGCAGTGTCAAAGAATTCTTTTTTGGGGTCCCAGCTCCTGCTTGGGCTAGGGCATCTCTGGCCTAGCCTCCTAAAAACATGTAAAAAGCTCATCTGCCGATCCAGGACACAGGCAACAAGTACAGAAGCTGACTAGTACTGCAGGTGGCTTTACAATATATAGGACTATTCTTGGCCCTATTTGGGAGAACTTTCAGCAGTACATCCAGGATTATACTCCTGTTGAGGAGTTCCTAGAATCTAGTTACCCTTCATATTCAAGAGGGTGGTTCCCGCCCTGAAGAAGCAGTTCAGACTTAGAGTCCTCTATTACAGTCTTGTTAGACATCTCTGGAGTATCCCAATGATCACCCTCACCCTATTCCAGCTCTTTCAGTAAAAATAAACTGCAAAAAGACATGTACAGCCTTCATAGCAATGTGCCTATCAGGGAATGGAACCTGGGACCAAACAGGCAGACCAGTCCTAGGTCTGCCCTACACCAGTAACACATACATAGTTAAATAGTAGGTGAGGTTGAAAAAAAGTCCATCAAGTCAAACCTATGTGTGTGATTATATGTCAGTAGTACATTGTATATCCCTGTATGTTGTGGTCATTCAGGTGCTTATCTAATAGTTTTTTCAAACTATTGATGCTCCCTGCTGAAACCACCGCCTGTGGAAGGGATTTCCACATCCTTACCACTCTTACAGTAAGGAGCATACTTCCTGTCTTAGGGTATCTCCACTCTGAATAGAGGAGCAACTCAGACACCTTTGGACAGCAGCATTCTTGGGAGAGGATAGTGTTAGGTACACTAGCAAATTTAGATGGACTTGACAAATTACCAAATTAAAGTTGAACTCCATCTAACACTTTCTAACCATCTACAATTTTTTCCTTTTGGGGCTATAGGTTTTACATAAATAAATAAATTGTGTTGTACACCTTTAAATCAGTAGTAAACCGCCGGCTTTTAAAAATAAAAACTGCAAGGCAAAGTTATAATGTGCTAGTATGCATCGCACTGGAGACAGTATATAGCAAGAGCTACTGCATTTGCCCTGGGACTTATATTAGGTACATCACACATCAAAACACATATTGTAATTAATCCACATGATTACAAGTTTATTGATACATAAATGAAAATAACATCATAATAATATCCAGTTGCAATAAATATTAAGCTGATTCCTAATCTAAAATTTGATACACAGTTTCAATGTATTTATACAGTACATAATCTGAAATATGGATACATGAGTAGACAGCAAACTGCATCCGACAACTGGACGCCTTTCACGTATCAATGTTCGCTTCTTCAGGAGCAGTGGCGCCCCCATCGCCCAGCAGTCACACAGTGCATGGGAGGCGCCACGTCAATGCAATCATGAGATTGCAGATGAGGCGCTTCATTTTCAGGCTTTTGACCTGCTTTGTGGCGCAATCCAAAGCGCCGAGCAGCTTCCCCCCGTAGTATTACTATGGGCGGGAGCTTTGTTATTCTAGTTAAGAGGTTACTTCTGGTAACATGGAAACCAGAAGTGATGTCAGCAGCTCCGTGGAACGCATGGCCCAAGCAGAGCTGCCTGTAAGGTAAGTGACGCTGCATTTGATGGGGCACAGTGTGGCTGCATATGATGGGACATAGTGAGGCTGCATTTGATGGGACACAGTGAGGCTGCATATGATGGGAAACAGTAAGGCTGCATATGATGGGAAACAGTGAGGCTGCATGTGATGGGGCACAGTGAGGCTGCATATGATGGGGCACAGTGAGGCTTCATATGATGGGGCACAGTGAGGCTTCATATGATGGGACACAGTGAGGCTGCATATGATGGGACACAGTGAGGCTGCATTTGATGGGGCACAGTGAGGCTTCATATGATGAGGCACAGTGAAGCTGCATATGATGGGCACAGTGAAGCTGCATATGATGGGCACAGTGGCTGCATTCGATGGGGCACAGTGTGGATGCATTTGATGGGGCACAGTGGCTGCATAAGATGGGCACTCTGGCTGCATAAGATGGGCACAGTAGCTGTATTTGATGGGGCACAGTGGCAGCATTTGATGGCACAGTGGCAGCATTTGATGGCACAGAGGGAACATTTGATATGGCACAGTGGCTGCGTTTGATGGGCACAGTGGCTGCATTTGATGGGCACAGTGGCTGCGTTTGATGGCATAGTGGCGGCAATTGATGGGCACAGTGGCTGCGTTTGATGGCACAGTGGCTGCGTTTGATGGTACAGTGGCGGCAATTGATGGGCACAGTGGCTGCGTTTGATGGGCACAGTGGCTGCGCTCGATTGGCACAGTGGCTGCGTTTGATGGCACAGTGGCGGCAATTTATGGGCACAGTGGCTGCGTTCGATGGCACAGTGGCTGCGTTCGATGGCACAGTGGCTGTGATTGATGGTACAGTGGCTGCGATTGATGGTACAGTGAGGCTGCAATTGATGGGGGTTTTTTTCAGAATTTTTCAGTTTGTTTGCCCCCCCCCCCCCCCCAGAAAAAAATTTTGAGCAACAGCCGCCACTGTTCAGGAGTAGATATAAAATATGTATCTATGAAGTAAAATATCAGTATAAGAAAGTTTTTTTATGCCAAATATTGATATCACTGCTTGAAGCAGATTGTTGGGCCTTAAATAGCCTCACTACTTATACATCACTACTTATAAATCAGCTTAGACATGACAGTGCTTGGGAAAAAAAGAGTCATCAGGAACGTCTATCCCGGGAACTGTGGCAGTATAACTCATATGGACCAAGGGGACAGGTGAGAGCAGGGTCAGTGTTGGAAAGATACAAGTCCATATACTATAATTCATGGTTGCAAGTGTAATGCCGAGTACACACGATCGGACTTTTCGCCTACAAAAGTCCGACAGACGCCGGCGGACTAAAGCCAGCTGACAATCCGTTCGTGTGTGGGCTTCCCCGGACTTTCAGTGGACTTTTCCAGCCGCAAATCTGACGGACTTTAGATTTGAAACATGCTTCAAATCTTTACGTTGTAACTACGCCGGACCCAGAAATCTGCTTGTCTGTATGCTAGTCTGACGGACAAAAACCCATGCTAGGGCAGCTATTGGCTACTGGCTATCAACTTCCTTATTTTAGTCCGGTGTACGTCATCACGTACGAATCCGTCGGACTTTTGTGTGATCGTATGTAGGCAAGTCCGTTCGTTAGAAAGTCTGCCGCAAGTCCGCCAAAAGTCCGTCGAAAGTCTGTCGGACGGGCTGTCGGACTTTTAGTAGCCAAAAAGTTCGACCGTGTGTACGCGGTATTAGTGGTCACTGGTCATTAATATTATAAAAAAGGAGAGCTATGGGACTTTAACCAGTTCAATACAGGGCATTTTCACCCCCTTCCTTCCCAGGCCAATTTTTAGTTTTCAGCGCTGTCGCAGTTTAAATGACAATTGCGCGGTCGTGCAAAAAAAAAAAAATTGACGTCCTTTTTTCCCCACAAATAGAGCTTTCTTTTGGTGGTATTTGATCACCTCTGCGGTTTTTATTTTTTGCGCTATAAACAAAAGAAGAGCGACAATTTTGAAAAAAAAAACAATATTTTTTACTTTTTGCTATAATAAATATCCCAATTTTTTTATAAAAAAAACAAATTTTTTTCCTCAGTTTCGGCCGATACGTATTCTTCTACATATTTTTGGTAAAAAAAATCGCAATAAGCGTATATTGATTGGTTTGCGCAAAAGTTATAGCGTCTACAAAATACGGGATAGATTTATGGCATTTTAAAAAAAAATATATATTTTTTTTTTTTTTTACTAGTAATAGCGGCGATCGTGATTTTTTTTCATGACTGCGACATTATGGCGGACACATCGGACACTTTTGACACATTTTTGGGACCAATCACATTTATACAGCGATCAATGCTATAAAATTGCATTGATTACTGTGTAAATGTGACGGGCAGTGAAGGGGTTAACCACTAGGGGGACACAAGGGGTTAAATATGTTTCCTAAGGGAGCGTTTCTAACTGTAGGGGGCCGGGACGTACAAGGGGAGGAGACAGATCAGTGTTCCGCTGTACTGGGAACACAGATCGCTCTCCTCTGAACTGACAGGACGTGGATCTGTGTGTTTACACACACAGATCCACGGTCCGGCCCAGTTAACGGGCAATCGCGGGTGCCCGGCGGACATCGCACCGGGTCCCGAGCAACGCGGCGGGCGCGTGCCCCCTAGGCAGCCGGGAAGCCCAGGCCGTCATATGACGTCCACCCAGGATGGGAGATCCCATCTGTGGACGTCATATGTCTATGGCTGGGTATTGAAGTTGTTAAATGAGGCGACCGCCATGTCAGATATGGAAAAAAACACATAAAATTGAAGTTACGGTACATGATTTATTATTACATTGAAGAAAAGTATTGTATCAAATAGATAGGTAGTCACATGACTTACACTAAATATGCTGCTACATAGCATGCAATACAAGTAGGAATTAGACATAATGTACATGATAAGATAAATGGGTTAAAAAACATATATTATAAGAACAAGTAACTTTTATGTGGTTTTTGTCCATATCTGACATGGCGGTTGCCTCATTTAAAGTCCCATAGCTCTCCTTTTTTTATAAACTAATTTAGGGATGAAGGTCGCCATGTTTGCTATAATGTGTGTGCCAGGTCACATCCAATTCACTGTTTGGTCATTAATATTGGTGACCATTGTGTCAGTTAAAAAAAGCAAAGAAAGAAGGAATGGGGACTCATTGGGAAGAGTGTAATGAATAAAAGAATTAGGGATACTAGGGACAGTATAGCTAATTTATGCATCACTTCTCTATGCAGAGCCAATCATTTACAGTCATGTGTGTGAGGATAATGTTATACACTGAAATGTTCTACTTCAACTGTAGTGTCAGGGCCTCCATATTGGAGCCCGCTGTGGTACACGACCTGTCCAGACATGGTGGAGGAACATGTTTTTCCATCTCAGCAGACGTAGTGGGGAATGTTTGGCGGTGGCCGCGAGCGGTGGTCACCAACCGGGCTGTGGCCCCTCCTCGCATTTGCTGTGCTTGCGTGACGCTGGTATGAACCCACTGGTGGGTGGGACGTATATAAGGCACTTCCTCTGTCACAATTTTTTTCAGCTGCACACTTGCCGACACTGTATCTTGCAGGGGGATCTGTTTACAAGCAAACACTTAGAGAGAGTCCCAAAATTCCCCTCTCTTTTTACTTGAATAGGGATGGAGGCACATTTATATATGTGCTTTATTCAAAGTCCCAAACCTCCCCCCATTTTTTCCAAATGCAATAGGGATGGAGGCAGTTTGACTTAGATGGGCAGTGTTCCCCTGCCATCTTTTTTATGTGTAAGGTCTGTCCTGTGTGGTTAGTGAACCCTTTATGGGTCCACACTGGCGAGACATTATAACTTTAGTTACTTATGTTCGGTGGCATTTTTTGCACCTAGATAGCAGTTTTGGTCATTGGTTGTGGATGTTTTGGTTTTACCCGGGCTGTTTTGATGTCTGTTACCCGGGAGCTGCGATGAGTTCTGGGGGCCCTCCCTCTCCCCCTTTTCGCCGCCCTGCTTGGGTGGGGGACTGGGTGGGCCTTATCACAGCTCATTGGCTAGGTGACATGGCAGAGGCACATGTTTTTCCATCTCAGCCGACGTAGTAGGGAATGTTTGGCAGCGGCTGTGGGCGGTGGTCACCACCCGGGCTGTGGATCTGTTTACAAGCAGACACTTAGGGTAACTACCTCAGGATTTCACCATATTGTTTTGCCTGACACTCTCTCTCTCCCCAACTATCTGTCCTTATTGCTTATTTGTGGTTTGGGCTGTTTAAAGCGGGGTTCCCATTTAAAAAAAAAAAAATATTAAAAGTCAGCAGCTACAAATACTGCAGCTGCTGACTTTTAATCGGACATTTACCTGTCCCAGGGTCCAGCGATGCGGGGGATTGAAGCCCCGCTCGTCCCCCCCTCCACTCGGCGGCGCTGGCATTTTAACTGTGGGCACCCAGCTGTGGCTTAACAGCCGGGCACCCACTGCACAAACGCGAGCCGCGCCACGTGCCGTCACTGGCCCCGCAATCATCTGGGACCGGTCACGTGTCCCAGATGATTGACAAGAGGGAGGGTGGAGAGGCGATCTCCCTTTCTGCTCCGAGGGAAGTAACATCAGGAGCCCAGGCACCGAAGGAGGCAGACTATGAGGGACTCCCTAGCAACAGGCATTTAGAGGTGAGTAAAAAAAAAATTTTCTCCAAATGTTTTTTTTTTATTTTTAAGCACATTACTAATTTTTTTTTTTTTTTTGGGGTGGAACTCCACTTTAAGGTGTCCCCACTTATGGTTACCCACCACTCTCACTCCCTACACAGGTTGTGGTCTACAACCACAACCTTATCTGTACATGTCTTTTCTTTAAGCCTTCACCCTGGTATCTAGTTTCCACTCACTTCTATTCTATCAAACATAATATCTGATGGATATTTTATTTATCCATTACACATCCTTCTGCCAAATTTAACCTTTGGTCATCACGTCTTATCACATTATGAAATTGGTACTCCTTTGTTTGGGGAGGTTGTACGTGCGTCCTCCTGCCGTCGGGCTCTTGATTATCTTAGCTCCTGGGACAGACACATTTTTAAGCCCTTGTGGGCTCCCTCCCCACAACAACATATATCCTTTGCCTTTGGTTGTATGTAAGTATTTAGGTTTGGGAACCCTGTTTCTTCTTATAAAGTTTAGTTTAAAACTAGATATAGTCATATTCTGTTTCTTGCAGGTACTTGTAAGCATCCTACCCTAAGGAAGTGCCTTTATACACGAAACGCGTCAAGAATTTAGGATGTAGCTACATGGTTTTCAAAGGATTCCATGCAGATATAACTATGCTATTCAACCAATTTCATCATTTCCCATACAAACCTTTTACACATTTGTTATCAATTTTCATTCAAGACTGCTGTGTGCTGCAAAGTTGATTGTGCTGCCAAATCCATATGTGTATGTACATGGATGTTATTATGACGTTTTATGCTATACAGTGTATATACATTAGATTACATATGTACGTGTTATATATGCCTATGCTATGTATTTTCATCTATCCAATACGTCAATATACCACTAAACTTCTATCAGATTACATGTATCAAGTCAATTGCCTCATTTAGGGCTAGTTTACACTTACTTCAAAACATGGCTTCGGACATGCTTTGTTAAAGCTCTCTGAATGCCAGTCAAAGCTCCTGTTACTAAATAAAATGGTTAGCTTACAGTCCTGTTTACACCTGTTTTTGCTTGGTGCTTTGATGAGGCTTTGGTGGGGCTTTGATGGGGCTTTGTGGGGCTTCCGTGGGGCTTCAGTGGGGCTTCAAGCGAGCTTTGCCGTAGACTTCTATGGAGGCTTTGAAGACGCTTTGAAGTACCACTAAAGGTACATGGGGTATAATTTTTGAAGCAAAGTCGGAGCAAAGCAAAGCAAAAGCAGGTGTAAACAGGACTGTAAGCTAACCATTTTATTTAGTGACAGGAGCTTTGACTAATGTTCAGAGAGCTTTAACAAACCCTGTCCAAAGCCTCGTTGAAGCCTTAGCAAGTGTAAATGAGCCCTTAAAGTCCCAAAATTCCCCTCTCTTTTTACGACCTGCCTAGAGACCAAGGCTGCAGTCATGATGTGCAAGGCCTTGCAAAGTGAAGTATGGTGGCTTCTGTGTATACCCAAGGGCGAAATATAGCTGAAGGTGCAAAGTTAAAACATGAGACAGGCTGGTGGAGATATGTACTTGCTCTGTTGTATTTTCTCAAAGTCAATTGGAGGCCATTATTGGGACCAGCAGGAACAGACCATGTCACCGGCTGGAGAAGAAAGAAGAAAATGTGGTCCTTCTGTAAGAGCCCTTGCACACTGGGGCGGGGGCGGCGTCGGCGGTAAAACGCTGCTATTATTAGCGGCGTTTTACCGTCGGTATGCGGCCGCTAGCGGGGCGGTTTTACCACCTGCTAGCGGCTGAGAAAGGGTTAAATACCACCGCAAAGCGCCTCTGCAGAGGCGCTTTGCCGGCGGTATAGCCGCGCCGTCCCATTGATTTCAATGGGCAGGAGCGGTAAAGGAGCGGTATACACACCGCTCCTTCACCGCTCCGAAGATGCTGCTGGCAGGACTTTTTTTACCGTCCTGCCAGCGCATCGCTCCAGTGTGCAAGCCCTCGGGGCTTTCACACTGGAATACAAGCAGCGGCACTTTCGGGGCGGTTTGCAGGCGCTATTATTAGCGCAATAGCGCCTGCAAACCGCCCCAGTGTGCAAGGGCTCTAAGGCTTCATGGTAACTATTTTAAGGCACTGACCTGAAAGGGTTAATGAATATAATATGCCCATTATGAACTGATTTAGTGTGAAGTGTTCCTCAGGTGCCCCTGAGGGGTGGGGGGGCTGATAGTCCCGTTGTACCTCCCAACACTTTTGCTTGTCAGCTTGGTCAGTTAAAGGAAGTTGAAAATTAACTGACTTACTGGCCAGATCACCAGGTGAAAATAAAGAAAAAAAGTCCAGAAAAGGAAGCTAATGCAGCACCTACATCCAGGCCCGGATTTACTCCCTTTGCTGCCCTAAGCCTGGGTCATTCAGTGCCGCCCCCCCCCCACACACACACACACACACACACCACCATTCTCGTCCTTTATCAATGACTGCTACAATAGATCAATTAAAAACATATCTCCACACACGAGAACACTGAAAATAACTGGCTTTTTAAAGCTCATTATCAGAATTTATTTGACCTATATACACTCTACTTGTAAACAATATGTATAGTAGGTATAAATCATTTAAATACCTACAAAAGTAACTAAGGAAATGATATATATCTTTAATTTAGGTTTACGTGAACCCAATGTTTAATATTTGAAATTTCATGATATTTACCTATATAAACCCTACTGTAAAACAATGAGCTTACTTTATAGATCCTTGTAAACTTACTTTATGTATCTTTATAATATTGTATACTCAATAAACTTCTTTTGACAAGGAAAATAACTGGCTTTAATTGTAGAGACTGAAAATACTCTGTAATGCAGAAAATGCCTTTTAACCACTTGGCATCCGCGCTATGGCCGAATGACGGCCACAGCGCGGACCTGAATTCCCGGGAGGCCTTCATATGATGGCCTCCCTTGTGCATGCACGCCGAGCGCGCTGTGATCACCAAGTCACTGAGACTCGGGTGATCACCGATCTAAGGAAGGGGCCGGTCCCGTCCCCTTACCATGTGATCAGCTGTCAGCCAATGACAGCTGATCACATGATGTAAACAAAAGATCGGTAATCGTTTTTTTTTTTCTACTCACGCTGACAGCGTGAGTAGAAAAAAAAGCTGATAACCGGCTCAGATGTGAGGGACATCGGTCCCGAAGTGGAAGAGGCACATCTGCCTCATCAGTGCCATCTAATAGTGCCACCTAACAGTGCCCACAGTGCCACCTATCAGTGCCCACAAGTGCCACCTATCAATGCCCACCAGTAGTGCCAATCAGTGCCACCTAGCAGTGCTGCCTATCAGTGTAACTGATCAGTGCCCATCACTGCCGCCTATCAGTGCCCATCACTGCCGCCTCATCAGCGTACATCAATGAAGGAGAAAAGTTACCTGTTTTAAATTTTTTATAACAAAATATAAAAAAAATAAAAAAATGTTTTTTTAAAAATTCACATTTTTTTAACAAAAAGTAAAAACTGCAGAGGTGATCAAATACCACCAAAAGAAAGCTCTATTTGCGGTGAAAAAATGATAAATTTCATTTGGGTACAGTGTTGTATGACCGCGCAATTGTCATTCAAAGTGCGTCAGCGCTGAAAGCTGAAAATTGGTCTGGATAGGAGGGGGGGTTTAAGTGCCCTGTAAGCAAGTGGTTAAAGATTATAGCAGTAAGAAACTCCCTACAATCTTTTAGTTCTAGCTTTTCCTTTGGCAAACTCATCGATAATATCTTCGTAGGACAAAGTATTTAAAAGTTCTGACTCAATGGCAAGTAAAGCTAAACTGTTCAGTCTTACTTGACCCAAAGATGATTGTAAATAGTTCTTTATGCAAATACATTTCATTCATTTTTATGCACCACAGCTCAGTTGCAGTGCATAGAAACAGTATGCATTTTGCACCACACTGCTCAGCACACAGTTGCGTTGTTGCAGTGTGAACAGGACACATAGAAAACAATTGTTTTCTATTGCCCTTGCAGAGACCTGTGTTTTACTAGTGCAGAAATCACAGACCCCCTTTTACATCAGTGTCTTCAGTCCCTCCCCTTTACATCACATCACAGACCCCCTTTTACATCAGTGTCCTCAGTCCCCCCTTTACATCATATGCCCCCTTTTACATCACGACCTCCTTTTACATCAGTGTCCTTAGCCCCCCCCTTACGTCACATCCCCCCCCGTCACAAAACCCCATCACAGAACGCCCATTACAGACTGACCCATCACAGACTGACCCATCACAAACTGACCCCCCCATCACAGACTGACCCATCACAGATTGACCCCCCCATCACAGACTGACCCATCACAGACTGCCCCCCCATCACAGACTGACCCATCACAGACCCTCCCATCACAGACTGACCCCCCAAATCACAGACCCCTCATTACAGACTGACCCCCATCACAGACCCCCATTACAGACTGACCTGACCCATAGCAGACCCCCCATTATAGACTGACCCCCCCATCACAGACCTCCCATCACAGACTGACCCCCCATCACAAACTGGTCCTGACCCATCACAGACTCCCCATCACAGACCACCATCACAGACTGACCCCCCAAATCACAGACTGACCCCCCCAATCACAGACTGAGCCCCCATCACAGTCCTCTATCAATATCAAACTCCTTTACAGCACAGCACTCCCCAACCCCCCCAAAGAACCCTATCTTATTCACACAAGACATGGAGCCTGGCCGCTCTGGACAATGAGTGGGACTTTTCACATTAAAGGGGGGTGATTTATTACTGGGACCACCCCGCTGCCTAGCAACCAATCACCCACTTCTTAACTTAAAAAGTCCTGCCCTTTGTCTAGAGCAGCCGCGCTTCATGTTTTGTGTGAATAAGACAGGCAGTGTGGGGAGGGGGAAGTGCAGTGATATTAGAGAAGGCACGGACCTGCCGCACCTGCCATGCTGCTATGTTAGTGCAGGGGGGGGGGGGCGGCCGCGAAAGCCGAGAAGTCGCCGCAGGAGCGGCGACTCCCCTGCACCACTGCCGCCCTGAGGCCTGGCCTCGGTGGCCTTGTGGGAAATCTGGCCCTGCCTACAACTTACGGCCATGAAAATTTTAGGGATGTTATTACACGTGTTTTCTAGGAGAAAAGTTACTGCGTAAAAATCAGTAAAATACTTGCGTATAGATGCATTTAAACGCGTAAAGGTGCATATGTGTACATAACTTGTTTTTATGATCATTTATTTTTCCTTAATTTATGTGCATACAAATAAATATGTATGCATTTATATGCATAAGTGGGTAAAGCACTTAGACGCAGATTTTGGGATTCTGTGTTACGGATGTGAAAGCAGCTCATGGATTTGGACCTGTGTAAATGGCTCCATTGAAAACAATGCCACCGCATTCTGATTCGTTATTAAAAAACACTTGTGTTTTTTTTATGGCCGCGTGAATGAAACCTAAGAATTGTTAAGCAGTAATATATAAGATTTTTGTTCTGGGTTTAATACCGCTTTAAACCTTAATCTCAATTTAGCAGTAGACACTAGTGTGAGAAGCATCAGAGTTTGACAAATGCCTCCTGCTAAATGCTTATTGAAGCAGCAGCTAATGCTCACTTTAAGAAGGCAGCAAAGTGGAATTATCTCCCCACGCACCTTTCTGCTCACCCCAATGCTTTAAGTTAAAAAAAAGCTAAAAATAAAACACTGAAAATACTTAACACCTTTGAAGAGAGCACCACCCTGGGAGCAAACAGCAGCTAGTCATGTGACCCAATGCCAAGGAAGCCCAAGGGAGGTTATGACTTCAGACTGTCTGATCCTGCCCTGCTGCTGAAATCATGTGACCAAACGTGTGATTGAATGCTATGGGATCCCAGAGGAATACTTTCTGCAATATAAATATCTGAGGGGATCTTTACTACAAGTGTGTTACCAGAAGATCAAAGATGGGCTGTCATTTTATTTTAGGTCTGCTTTAGGCAGTGGCGTAGCTAGCACATCTAGCACCCGGGGCTGGTCATTTTTTTTCAACCCCCCCGCCCAAGAAAAATGGTATGTGGCAATATAGCGACCCTGCGTCAAAACTGTGGGTGTGGTCAGATTGCATCAACAGTGGGAGGGGCTTAAATGGCCTGCAACACGGCAGATGTCCTTCCTCATAGGGTCCTCCTCATCTTGACACATCAGAATGAGTTGAGGAGGAGCCCAGGGCAAGCTGACTGTCACGGAACGTCCCACACTCCACTTGAGTGCTTCCGTCATATACTACTTCCTCCTAGTCTGTATACAGATATCCCAACCTCTCTGAGCACAAAACAAGGCGACACTTGCTTGTTGCTACCAAGAACTCACTTTATTTAGAATCAAAGTTACAAGACTTTATATGCCGTTGGAACCTCCTCTAACAATACAACTGTAACTTAATTAACATGAGCTAATTATCTAATCCTTTATACAGCCTAGGTGACTGAGACATGACCTTTTGCCCAGACTTGTGGTCACCGAGCTTCACACAGTTATATCAACACAATAGCAGCTCCAATAGGAGTCGTCCCGTCTCCTACATTGTATAGAGGACAATGTCATCAGCTCATTCAATTAACATAAACACAGGTAGTTGGAATTGATGACACCAGCATCTCCTCACAGGATGTGTCCCAACAGAATGAATCAGTCTTAGCAGGGGGGCTGCTGGAGGAATCCCCCCTCCCTCTTCAGGGACACAAATCTACAGTAAGGAGTCCCCATACAATATATACATATATACACGACTGAGTCCGATTAGTACAGTTCAGCCTGGATTTCTCATTCACCTCACAAAGAGTATTGTTCCATTGAAAATCCAGGGCCCATAATCAAAAGGCAACAGGCTTGCATACAGTCCTCTCCAACAGCCTCTGTTCTGGCTAGGTCTGTCACATTTCTCCCCTTTCAGCAGGAGACTAACACAGGAGGAGACCCCAGACGGGTTGACTCCGAAGTTAGTCCATAGTTCCAGTCCTCTACTGCCTGTACCCACACAGTACCCCAAATAAATTGTTCCAAACAAAGCATTACTCACCCAGCCAACCTCTGCCTCTCTCAGAGAACATATCTGCTGCTGGGGAGAGGCCTGGACTGGCCCTTCTCCCTGGAATCCTTTCTGCCGCTGGAGAGAAGACAGGGTGTCTGGGCTCACTCTGTCATGCTGTTGGGGATCTAGGCCCACTGCCCAGCATCCCTGGGGTATACAGGTGGAGACTGAAGTCCCATCCACCTTCACAGGAAATCCATCCTCTGTTAGTTGAGGGCAGAGTATAGCAGTCCTCTGCCCTGTTGCCAGCCCTTCTGCTGGAAACCCCACACCATCTGTTCCGGCTAACTGTTGGAGAGGGACAACACACACCTCCTCTCCCTTCTCCCCCTGTATCTGCTGCTGGGAAGTGATTGCCATCTTCTCACCCTGAGCCTCCACAATTGCTGCAGGTGTGGGGCAGAGGTCTTGGACCCTCTGTCCGGTTGCCAGCACTTCTGCTGGGGGTTTGCCAGGTGGTTCCTCCTCTACAGAAACGTCTATTAAATCCCCAGTCTCTGGAATTGGTAAAAGTGTGGGACAGAGGTCTTGGACCCTCTGTTCAGTTACCAGATCTTCAGCTGGAGAAGTTTGTTTTAACTCCATAGATGCTGCTGGCAGAAAATCACATGTCCCTGTCAGTGTTGTGGGAGAAAGGCCGACTACCTCTTCTCTCAAGAAGGCCGAAGCCACTGTTGGTGCTGGGCAGAACACAGTGAATTTTGGCCCTGATAGCAGCTCTTCTGCTGGAGGCTCATCAGGTTGTTTTTCCTCAGCAGAAAAGTCTATCAAATCCCATGTCTCTGCAACTGATGTCTGGGGATAGAGGTTCACCATCTCCTGTCCATGGAACCCAGAAGATGCTATCATTTCTGGGCAGAGGTTAGCAGAGCTCTGCCCTGTTGTCAGCACTTCAGGTTTTGGGACGGCAATCTCCGGATTTTCCACTGCCGATTCTCTGGCATGCTGCTGAACTTGTTCTAGCAGTTTCCTGTATGCCCTTTCCAGATGCTGTTCCTTCCTTAGCAAATGGTCCAGATCAGGTTTGAGCTCTGAGACCCCTGCAAGACCGAGCATAGACTCTCTATAGTCTCTCAGGTCCTCAAGGTCAGGTTCCCCTTCATCGCCAAACATAAAAAGATCTGTAAGGCTCTCCCACAGCAATCCAGGGCCGCCAAAGTCATATCCCTCTGGAAAGCATTTTGTTGTCTGCCCTAAATATCCCTCCTCTGCGTGCCATTGCAGAGCCCGATAACGATTGTCCAGCTCTATCTCCTGCTGGACCAACCTGTCCAACTCAGTCACCCATTGCTACTGGGGCTGCTCTCCCAGGAATGCCATCCGCAATGCCCGTTGGTCACTGGCCCGTTGCTCTTGGTTTGGAAAGCACTTGCCCTGTTTTATACCAGCGAGACGGAGGGCTGCAATCCAGAGCTCCACCCAAATTTGCTGCCTAAGCTCCAGGTATTCATCCTCAGACACAGTCCTGGTGTATGTTGAAAGGATGATCCGCAGCAGCCCCGGGAACTCTGATGCCAGGTCCATATCTCCGCTGGGGTGACTGAAGTCTGCTATGCTGATCTTGGATCCAGTTGGAGGTTTGGATGTCCCAGACTTCAGGAAGCTTTCCCGCTGCTTACCACCAATGTCACGGAACGTCCCACACTCCACTTGAGTGCTTCCGTCATATACCACTTCCTCCCAGTCTGTATACAGATATCCCAACCTCTCTGAGCACAAAACAAGGCGACACTTGCTTGTTGCTACCAAGAACTCACTTTATTTAGAATCAAAGTTACAAGACTTTATATGCCGTTGGAACCTCCTCTAACAATACAACTGTAACTTAATTAACATGAGCTAATTATCTAATCCTTTATACAGCCTAGGTGACTGAGACATGACCTTTTGCCCAGACTTGTGGTCACCGAGCTTCACACAGTTATATCAACACAATAGCAGCTCCAATAGGAGTCGCCCCCTCTCCTACATTGTATAGAGGACAATGTCATCAGCTCATTCAATTAACATAAACACAGGTAGTTGGAATTGATGACACCAGCATCTCCTCACAGGATGTGTCCCAACAGAATGAATCAGTCTTAGCAGGGGGCTGCTGGAGGAATCCCCCCCCCCCTCTTCAGGGACACAAATCTACAGTAAGGAGTCCCCATACAATATATACATATATACACGACTGAGTCCGATTAGTACAGTTCAGCCTGGATTTCTCATTCACCTCACAAAGAGTATTGTTCCATTGAAAATCCAGGGCCCATAATCAAAAGGCAACAGGCTTGCATACAGTCCTCTCCAACAGCCTCTGTTCTGGCTAGGTCTGTCACACTGACTTTTTAACACTTTTTTCAGGCAGCTGCAATGGGAGGAGGGAGGTTTCTGAGATACAGGGGTACAAGATTGGGGCTCGGGGACCCCACTGACTGTCAAATCTGGACTGTACAGAGTTTGCATATCTGACCCCTATCCGCTCTCTTTGCTAGGAGGAGATGGGAGTGTGTAAACAAACCCTGCACAGTTCCGATGCAGGAGCATTGTAATGGCAGGAGGAGGAGCTTCAGGGGAGAGAGAGCACAGCCTAAACTTCCTCCTGGCTCTCTTCTGCTCTCCAGATTGGCCTTGTCAATTTCCGCACTAAGCTGACAGGAGTAGTGAAGCTGCTGTTGCTACTTCTGTGAGTTTGTAGCTGCTGGAACTCTCCACACAGCATCCCACCACCTCACATGATACCAGCGCCCGGGGCAATTGTACCTCCTGCCCCCCTCCTTGTCCCAGCCCTGTAGCCACCCTCTAACAGAAAGCTGGATCACAGCAGCAAAAAAAAAATTTAAAAAAAAGGTATATGAAGATTTGATGGAAACAGAGCAACAGAAGGGACTTTTCTGAATTAAGAATACATACTTGAGTGGAATTTTTTGCTTTTAAACCAGAGTTTAGTGTCAGTTTAATTTCAGAGATCTGTAAATTGCACCTAAGAAGTTTTGGAAGCAACTGTTCATAGGCAGTGTGAGTGAGATAGGAAAACAGGAATAGAAGTGCTCATAAAATGACAAAAAGTGTAAGACGGCTACTTCGTACTAATAAAAAGTAATGTAACTTGCATCATGTGCCATATCAACATTTATGCAACTATAAACTAGAGGTGTTCGAAATTTATTTTTATTCCAGCTGATCATCACAGAGATGCAATTACATCCAATAAAAACAAACTGAAGTGCACCCAGTAGATGCCCGTGCATGCATAATCATAGGCAGAATATTAGCAATAAGGCACAGCTTTATTCAAAGAAGCTCTTAAAGTGGACCTGTCAGTAATTTACACATCTGCCTAAATAAATTCTTCTTATGTCACAATCTACAGCAACACTGTCTTTTATAAAAAAAAATCAATTAAAAAAACTCTACTTTTTAGCATTGACAGTTACTGAACTCTAGTCAAGTAACTTTGTGTAGGCTTATGTCGTGTACACACGGGCAGACTTTTCGACTGGACTGGTTCGACGGGACAAATCCGTCGGACAATCCGACCATGTGTGGGCTTCATCGGACATTTTTCGGGCGAAAATCAGATGGACTTTAGATCTGAAACATGTTTCAAATCTTTCCGATGGACTCGAGTCTGGTCGAAAAATCCAATCGTCTGTATGCTAGGCCGACAGACGAAAACCGACACTAAGGCAGCTATTGGCTACTGGCTATCAACTTCCTTATTTTAGTCCGGTCGTACGTCATAACGTACAAATCCGTCGGACTTTAGTGTGATCATGTGTAGGCAAATCTGTTTGTTCGAAAGTCCATCGGAAGTCCATCGAAAGTCCATCAGAAAGACCGTCGGACCTTTGATGCCGAAAAGTCCGCCCGTGTGTACACGGCATAATGTGCTGAAGACAGAAGGAAGCATTTCCTCTGTCCCCCCCCTCCCCACTGATCCGAATGCAACATTGTAAGGCCCCTTTCACACAGATGGACTGTCTATCCGTTTTTCTTCCATCCGTCAACGGACGACAATGCATTCCTATGGGCAAACGGATGACCATCCGTTACCATCCGTTAACCTCCGCTTCCGTTTTTATTCGTTTTTTTTTAACCACTTGACGACCGCCTCACGCCGATTTACGTCGGCAAGGTGGCACGGACAGGCAAAATCACGTATATATACGTGATTTGCCTTCCGCGGGTGGGAGGTTAGATCGGTCCCCCCCCCCGGTGCCCGAGGCGGTCGCCATTTCTTCCCGGGCGATGAGAGGTGAGGGGGAGGCCATCCATTGTTGGCCACCCCCTCCCGATCGCTCCCGGCGAATGAGAATGCTTCCTTTCCCTCTGTAAGGTAAACAGAGGGAAAGGAAGTGATGTCATCCCTCCTCGAGTCGGTCTTTTTGATCCGGCACCGAGGAGAGAAGACATCAAGTAAGTCTGCACAACACTACACTAACAGTAGAACACGCCAGGCACACTTGTCACCTCCCATCACCCCCCGATCACCCCCCGATCACCCCCCTGTACCCCCTGTCACTCTGACACCAATAGCATTTTTTTTTTTTTTTTGCATTGGTGTCAATTTGTGTCAGTTACAAGTGTTAGGGCAGTTAGGTTAGCCCCCTTTAGTTCTAGGGTACCCCCCTTAGGTCCAGGGTACCCCCCTAACCCCCCCTAATAAAAGTTAACCCCTTGATTACCCCCCGTCACCAGTGTCGCTAAGCGATCGTTTTTCTGATCGCTGTATTAGTGACACAGGTGACGCTAGTTAGGGAGGTAAGTATATAGGTTCGCTGTCAGTGTTTTATAGCGACAGGGACCCCCATATACTACCTGCTAAAGGTTTTAACCCCCTGATTGCCCCCTAGTTAACCCTTTCACCAGCGATCACCGTATAAGTGTTACGGGTGACGCTGCTTAGCTAGTTTGTTTTTTGTAGTTTATTACAGTTTATTACAGTTTATTATAGTTTTAGGGCACCCGCCGTTTATTACCCTATAAAGGTTTAACCCCCTAATTGCCCGGCGGTGATATAAATTACATTTTTAGGGTCAGCTAAGGTCTGCGTCGCCCCAGGCAGCGTCAGGTTAGCGCCAGTACTGCTAAAACCCACGCACGCAGCATACACCTCCCTTAGTGCTATAGTATCTGAGCGGATCGATATCTGATCCGATCAGATCTATACTCCCCAGCAGTTTAGGGTTCCCTGAAACGCAGTGTTAGCGGGATCAGCCCAGATACCTGCTAGCACCTGCGTTTTGCTCCTCGGCCCAGCCCTGCCCAGCCCACCCAAGTGCAGTATCGATCGATAACTGACACTTACAAAACACTAAGCACACATAACTGCAGCGTTCGCAGAGTCAGGCCTGATCCCTGCGATCGCTAACAGTTTTTTGGTAGCGTTTTGATACAGTCGCTGACAGTCAGGAGCTTTTTTGCCTGTGAGTCTCACTAGTGTACCCCTAAATTTAGAGCCCAAAATGGCAAATCGAAGGTACACTAGTGAAGAGGCCTACACGTTTCTGAGCATGACAGATAGTGAAGAGGAAGTCACTCATCTGTCAAGTTCAGGCTCAGAATACGAACCTGTAGAGGACAGCGGCTCCATGACAGATAGCTCTGACGACAGAGTTGTGGTCCCTGCTAAGGTCAGGCGTACCAGACCCCAATCTTCTTCTGTCCTTAAAGTGCAAGAACCGCAGGGCTCTCGTATGGAGCAGAGAAGTACTAGCGCCGCTATTCCTTCTGGTGAACTGGCAAGCACCAGCGGCCTAGTACACCCTGGTCGTACATCCAGCACTGCAGTATCACGTGGTGACGTGGCGAGTCCCATAAGTGCAGTTCAAGCTGGCGAGGTGGCAAGCACTAGTAGTGTCCCGCTGCCACCAAGAAGACAAAGACAGGCCCGTCGTGCCCATAGTGCCCTTCCTGCTGCATTGGCCAATCCGAATTGGGAACCCACCACTTCTGCAGCACCCGTACTTCCCCCTTTCACTGGCCAACCCGGAATTCAGGTGGAAACAGTTGACTTTACGCCACTGGATTTTTATTCACTGTTTTTCACCGAAGATCTCTATAGATCTATTGTGGACCAAAGCAATTTATACGCTGGTCAACACATCGCCGCTAATCCCCAGTCCTCCCTTGCCAGAGATTGGAGACCAATTACGGTCTCCGAATTTAAGACCTTTCTGGGCCTTTCCCTCCTCATGGGGTTGAATAAAAAGAGTAAGTTGCGGTCATATTGGTCCACTGACCCAATTTACCATTCACCCTTGTTCTCTGCTTCCATGGCCAGGGCACGATACGAGCAGATTTTGCGGTTCATGCACTTCAACGACAATGAACTCTGTCGTCCTCGTGGAGACCCTGCATACGATCGGCTCTACAAAATTCGGCCCCTCGTAAACCACTTCAACCAACGTTTTGCAGACTTGTTTACCCCCCATCAAGTTGTCTGCATTGATGAGTCCCTGATTAAATTTTCTGGCCGCTTGTCATTCAAACAGTACCTTCCCAGCAAGCGTGCCAGATACGGGGTCAAGATGTATAAGCTCTGTGACAGGGCCACAGGCTATACATATAGTTTTATGGTTTACAAGGGCAAAGATAGTCACGTAGAGCCGACAAACTGCCCTGACTACATAGGAAGCGCTGGCAAGATAGTGTGGGACTTGGTGTCACCCTTATTTGGAAAGGGGTACCACTTGTACGTGGACAATTATTATACGAGCGTGCCACTTTTTAGTCACTTGTTTGATCAGCAGATTGGAGCATGTGGCACCGTGCGACCTAATCGCCGGGGCTTTCCCCAGCGGCTTGTAGATTCCCGTCTTAGGCTGGGGGAGAGAGCCTGCTTGAAGTATAATAATTTGCTCGCTATGAAGTGGAGGGATAAGAAGAATGTTTTCGTTCTCACCTCCCTTCATGCAGACACGACGACCCAAATTCCTACGGCGACTGGTGTTGTGGAGAAACCCCTCTGTGTCCACGAATACAACCTTAATATGGGAGGGGTGGACCTCAACGACCAGTTGTTGGCGCCGTACCTAGTTGCCCGTAAGGTGTCTGTTTATTTATTTCAATTGGCTTTGCTGAACGCTCATGTGCTATACAGAGCTTCAGGACAGATTGGATCCTTCCTTAAATTCCAGGAAGAGATCGTCAGAGCCCTTCTGTTTCCAGACGGTGCTCTACCTCACCTTCCCCAACCAAATGCAGTAAGCCGGCTGCATGAGCGGCATTTTCTTTATGCCATCCCGAGTACCCCTACCCAAAAAGCCCCCCAAAAAAGATGTCGTGTCTGCAGCAAGCGCGGATTTAGGCGTGACACCCGGTCTTATTGTCCCTCCTGTCCTGGCAATCCTGGTCTTTGCATGGGTGAATGCTTTGAACGCTACCATACATTAGTTGAGTATTAGCGTAGGGTTCAGCACTGCACAGACTAGGCACACTAACACAGGGTCTCCCAAGATGCCATTGCATTTTGAGAGACCCAAACCTGGAACGAGTTACAAAAGTTAAAAGTTACTAAAAAAAAGTGTAAAAAAAAAAAAAAAATTAAAAAAAAATAAAAACACAAAAAAAAATATAAAATAAAAAAACCAAAAATAGTTGTTGTTTTATTGTTCTCTCTCTCTCTATTCTCTCTCTATTGTTCTGCTCTTTTTTACTCTATTCTATTCTGCAATGTTTTATTGTTATTATGTTTTACCATGTTTGCTTTTCAGATTTTTTATACTTTACCGTTTACTGTGTTTTGTTGGTAACCATTTTATTGTTTTCAGGTACGCCATTCAGTTGCAGCGCGGATTTATTTATCTTGACAGCAACAGCGTTTGCTCCCACGATATATAAAGCCGTGACTCCAGCGCTGTCGGAGGTGATTTCATCACCACAGTTACATACTTCAGCATATATGCCGAAGCGTGGGGGCAGCAGTGGGTGGAGGAGCAATTTGCTCCTGCCTTTTGCGGGAGGATGCCCCCATGCTTCGGTATATATATATTTTAGGCACAGGTTGCGTTAAATGTTTTATTTTTTACTATTTTTTTTTTTTGTATTTGCTTTGCAGGTATGGCAAGTCTTACTGTTATACTGTAATGTTACTTTGTTTTATTGTTAACCATCATTTGCTTAGCAGGTACGCCATTCAGTTGCAGCGCGGATTTATTTATCTTGACAGCAACAGCGTTTGCTCCCACGATATATAAAGCCGTGACTCCAGCGCTGTCGGAGGTGATTTCACCACCACAGTTACATACTTCAGCATATATGCCGAAGCGTGGGGGCAGCAGTGGGTGGAGGAGCAATTTGCTCCTGCCTTTTGCGGGAGGATGCCCCCATGCTTCGGCATATATAAATGGTGCATGTATGCCTATCATTAGAAGTGGGTGGATGAAGGGAGGTATTCTAATGGTGGGCATACCCACCGATCAATATCTTTTTTTCGTTCAGCCCACAGGCTGCATGAAAAAAAAGTTTACAATATATGCCTAACAAGGACCAGCAACGTACTGGTATGTTGCTGGACTTTGAGTGGTTATACCAGAATGATGCCTGCAGGTTTAGGTATCATCTTGGTATCATTCTTTTCAGCCAGCGGTCGGCTTTCATGTAAAAGCAATCCTAGCGGCTAATTAGCCTCTAGACTGCTTTTGCAAGCAGTGGGAGGGAATGCCCCCCACCGTCTTCCATGTTTTTCTCTGGCTTTCCTGTCCCAACAGGGAACCTGAAAATGCAGCCGGTGATTCAGCCAGCTGACCATAGAGCTGATCAGAGACCAGAATGGCTCCAAACATCTCTATGGCCTAAGAAACCGGAAGCTACGAGCATTTCATGACTTAGATTTCGCCGAATGTAAACAGCGCCATTGGGAAATTGGGAAAGCATTTTATCACACCGATCTTGGTGTGGTCAGATGCTTTGAGGGCAGAGGAGAGATCTAGGGTCTAATAGAGCCCAATTTTTTTAAAAAAGAGTACCTGTCACTACCTATTGCTATCATAGGGGATATTTACATTCCCTGAGATAACAATAAAATTAATAAAAAAAAAATAAAAATGAAAGGAACAGTTTAAAAATAAGATAAAAAAGCAAAAAAATAATAAAGAAAAAAAAAAAAAAAAAAAAAAAAAAAAAAAAAAAGCACCCCTGTCCCCCCCTGCTCTCGCGCAAAGGCGAACGCAAGCGTCGGTCTGGCGTCAAATGTAAACAGCAATTGCACCATGCATGTGAGGTATCACCGCGAAGGACAGAACGAGGGCAGTAATTTTAGCAGTAGACCTCCTCTGTAAATCTAAAGTGGTAACCTGTAAAGGCTTTTAAAGGCTTTTAAAAATGTATTTATTTTGTCGCCGCTGCGCGTTTGTGCGCAATTTTAAAGCATGTCATGTTTGGTATCCATGTACTCGGCCTAAGATCATCTTTTTTATTTCATCAAACATTTGGGCAATATAGTGTGTTTTAGTGCATTAAAATTTAAAAAAGTGTGTTTTTTCCCCAAAAAATGCGTTTGAAAAATCGTTGCGCAAATACTGTGTGAAAAAAAAAAATATGAAACACCCACCATTTCAATCTGTAGGGCATTTGCTTTAAAAAAATATATAATGTTTGGGGGTTTAAAGTAATTTTCTTGCAAAAAAAAATGATTTTTTCATGTAATCAAAAAGTGTCAGAAAGGGCTTTGTCTTCAAGTGGTTAGAAGAGTGGGTGATGTGTGACATAAGCTTCTAAATGTTGTGCATAAAATGCCAGGACAGTTCAAAACCCCCCCAAATGACCCCATTTTGGAAAGTAGACACCCCAAGCTATTTGCTGAGAGGCATGTCGAGTCCATGGAATATTTTATATAGTGACACAAGTTGCGGGAAAGAGACAAATCTTTTTTTTTTTTTTTGCACAAAGTTGTCACTAAATGATATATTGCTCAAACATGCCATGGGAATATGTGAAATTACACCCCAAAATACATTCTGTTGCTTCTCCTAAGTATGGGGATACCACATGTGTGGGACTTTTTGGGAGCCTAGCCGCACACGGGACCCCGAAAACCAAGCACCGCCTTCAGGCTTTCTAAGGGCGTAAATTTTTTATTTCACTCTTCACTGCCTAGCACAGTTTCGGAGGCCATGGAATGCCCAGATGGCACAACCCCCCCCCCCCCCCCCAAATGACCCCATTTTGGAAAATAGACACCCCAAGCTATTTGTTGAGAGGTATAGTGAGTATTTTGCAGACCTCACTTTTTGTCACAAACTTTCGAAAATTGAAAAAAGAAAAAAAAAATACATTTTTCTTGTCTTTCTTCATTTTCAAAAACAAATGAGAGCTGCAAAATACTCACCATGCCTCTCAGCAAATAGCTTGGGGTGTCTACTTTCCAAAATGGGGTCATTTGGGGGGTTTTGTGCCATCTTGGCATTTTATGGCCTTCAAAACTGTGATAGGTAGTGAGGAGTGGAATCACAACTTAACGCCCTTAGAAATCCTGAAGCCGGTGCTTGGTTTTCGGGGCCCCGTATGCGGCTAGGCTCCCAAAAAGTCCCACACATGTGGTATCCCCGTACTCAGGAGAAGCAGCAGAATATATTTTGGGGTGTAATTCCACATATGCCCATGGCATGTTTGAGCAATATATCATTTAGTGACAACTTTGTGCAAAAAAAAAAAAAAAAAAAATTGTCACTTTCCCGCAACTTGTGTCAAAATATAAAATATTCCATGGACTCAACATGCCTCTCAGCAAATAGCTTGGGGTGTCTACTTTCCAAAATGGGGTCATTTGGGGGGGGTTTTGTGCCATCTGGGCTTTTTATGGCCTTCAAAACTGTGATAGGCAGTGAGGAGTGAAATCACAACTTTACGCCCTTAGAAATCCTGAAGGCGGTGCTTGGTTTTCGGGGCCCCGTATGCGGCTAGGCTCCCAAAAAGTCCCACACATGTGGTATCCCCGTACTCAGGAGAAGCAGCTGAATGTATTTTGGGGTGCAATTCCACATATGCCCATGGCCTGTGTGAGAAATATATCATTTAGTGACAACTTTGTGCAAAAAAAAAAAAAATTGTCACTTTCCCGCAACTTGTGTCAAAAAATAAAATATTCCATGGACTCAACATGCCTCTCAGCAAATAGCTTGAGGTGTCTACTTTCCAAAATGGGGTCATTTGGGGGGGTTTTGTGCCATCTTGGCATTTTATGGCCTTCAAAACTGTGATAGGAAGTGAGGAGTGAAATCAAAAATTTATGCCCTTAGAAATCCTGAAGGCGGTGCTTGGTTTTCGGGGCCCCGTACGCGGATAGGCTCCCAAAAAGTCCTAAACATGTGGTATCCCCATACTCAGGAGAAGCAGCAGAATGTATTTTGGGGTGTAATTCCACATATGCCCATGGCATGTTTGAGCAATATATCATTTAGTGACAACTTTGTGCAAAAAAAAAAAAAAAAAAGTGTTACTTTCCCGCAACTTGTGTCAAAATATAAAATATTCCATGGACTCAACATGCCTCTCAGCAAATAGTTTGGGGTGTCTACTTTCCAAAATGGGGTCATTTGGGGGGGTTTTGTGCCATCTTGGCATTTTATGGCCTTCAAAACTGTGATAGGTAGTGAGGAGTGAAATCACAACATTACGCCCTTAGAAATCCTGAACGCGGTGCTTGGTTTTCGGGGCCCCGTATGCGGCTAGGCTCCCAAAAAGTCCCACACATGTGGTATCCCCATACTCAGGAGAAGCAGCTAAATGTATTTTGGGGTGCAATTCCACATATGCCCATGGCCTGTGTGAGAAATATATCATTTAGTGACAACTTTGTGCAAAAAAAAAAAAAAAAATTGTCACTTTCCCGCAACTTGTGTCAAAAAAGAAAGTATTCCATGGACTCAACATGCCTCTCAGCAAATAGCTTGGGGTGTCTACTTTCCAAAATGGGGTCATTTGGGGGGGTTTTGTGCCATCTGGGCATTTTATGGGCTTCAAAACTGTGATAGGTAGTGAGGAGTGAAATCAAAAATTTATGCCCTTAGAAATCCTGAAGGCGGTGATTGGTTTTCGGGGCCCCGTACGCGGCTAGGCTCCCAAAAAGTCCCACGCATGTGGTATCCCCATACTCAGGAGATGCAGCTGAATGTATTTTGGGGTGCAATTCCACATAGGCCCATGGCCTGTGTGAGCAATATATCATTTAGTGACAACTTTTTGTAAATATTTTTTTTTTTTGTCATTATTCAATCACTTGGGACAAAAAAAATAAATATTCAATGGGTTCAACATGCCTCTCAGCAATTTCCTTGGGGTGTCTACTTTCCAAAATGGGGTCATTTGGGGGGGTTTTGTACTGCCCTGCCATTTTAGCACCTCAAGAAATGACATAGGCAGTCATAAACTAAAAGCTGTGTAAATTCCAGAAAATGTACCCTAGTTTGTAGACGCTATAACTTTTGCGCAAACCAATAAATATACGCTTATTGACATTTTTTTTACCAAAGACATGTGGCCGAATAAATTTTGGCCTAAATGTATGACTAAAATTGAGTTTATTGGATTTTTTTTATAACAAAAAGTAGAAAATATCATTTTTTTTCAAAATTTTCGGTCTTTTTCCGTTTATAGCGCAAAAAATAAAAACCACAGAGGTGATCAAATGCCATCAAAAGAAAGCTCTATTTGTGGGAAGAAAAGGACGCAAATTTCGTTTGGGTACAGCATTGCATGACCGCGCAATTAAAAGTTAAAGCGACGCAGTGCCAAATTGGAAAAAGACCTCTGGTCCTTAGGCAGCATAATGGTCCGGGGCTCAAGTGGTTAACATACAAGGCTACGTCCAGATCCGTCAAAACGGATATTAACTGACAATGTCTGTCAACGTCCGATCAGTTACGATCCGTTCTGAAGAAATAATTCAAAGTTCATACTTTGACAAATAAAAAAAGTAAAAAAACCTTTATTAAAAGGGTTATGCAGAATAATAAAACTAAAACTGTTTTGAACATATCATGTGCTTTTGTGTCTTTTTATGCTATTAAAACACAGTTAATTAATTAAAATTTGCACTGCATTATTTATATATATTGGTACTGCCATGGAACTTCTCCTGATGGAGATAGAAAGTAGTCGGCAAATTGTTCACGCATGGCAATGTAGGATGGGAGGAGTAATGCTTTCTGGGTAATTTCCAGAAACTGCTGTAAACGGAACAAAACGTATTTAAAAACGGATGAAAAAACGGATGTAAACATGTCTATTAACGGATGAAAACGGATATTAACGGAACGGAAGATGGATGAAGACGGATGAAGCAACGGATAAGAACTGATACGTTTTTAACGTGGCTAAACTGATGGTGCCCATGTGAAAGGGGCCTAACTTTGTAACAAGTAAAATACTGCACAGGCAGTCCCTCTCCACTCTAACCAAAACTAAAAAAAAAAAATGTTTGCCTTTAGTTATACCTTAACATAAAAAATACATCTGATACTAGGTCTGCTTTAACCACTTGCCGACCGCTGCACACTGATATATGTCGGCACAATGGCAGCGGTGGGCAAATGGGCGTACCTGTATGTCCCCTTTAATTGGCAGGGTTAGCGTGCGCGCTGCGTACATCGTGACCGTGCCAGCGGGACCGAAATGCCATAAAACTATCCCCTATTTTGTAGACGCTATAACTTTTGCACAAACCAATCAATATACGCTTATTGTGATTTTTTTTACCAAAAATATGTAGAAGAATACATATCGGCCTAAACTGAGAAAAATTATTTTTTTAATATATTTTTTGGGGGATATTTATTATAGCAAAAAGTAAAAAATATTGAGTTTTTTTCAAAATTGTCACTCTTTTTTTGTTTATAGCGCAAAAAATAAAAATCGCAGAGGTGATCAAATATCACCAAAAGAAAGCTCTATTTGTGGGGAAAAAAGGACATACATTTTGTTTGGGTGCAACGTCACACGACCGCGCAATTGTCAGTTAAAGCGACGCAGTGCCGAATCGCAAAAAGTGCTCTGGTAAGGAAGGGGGTAAAATCTTTCGGGGCTGAAGCAGTTAAAATATATGTGAACCCTTTCTTTGTAAAACAACCCAGTTTACAATAGAAAAATAGAAATGCAGGGCAAAACATTATTTTGTGTATAATATATATATTATATACAGTATCTCACAAAAGTGAGTACACCCCTCACATTTTTGTAAATTTTTTATTATATCTTTTCATGTGACAACACTGAAGAAATTACACTTTGCTACAATGTAAAGTAGTGAGTGTACAGCAGGGGTAGGCAATCCCCGGCAATCAAAGCCTCGTTTGCCGGCACTCCACTCCCTCCCCATCAGCAGAGCAGCGCAGGGAAGTGTCGGTGAGACACTAATGTATTCCAATTTCAGAAATCCCAACGCCGCACCTACACTGAGGGGGAGGCACTGCACCCCCACACATTGTAAAAAGATGGGAAACATTGTTTGGTTCTCTAACTTTGCTGTAGTTGTCAGCTTTTGTGATGGGGAAGAGGTTAGGTGCAGTTCTGCTGGGGGGGCGGTCCCTGTTTCCAGGAGGAGGAGGACTGTCATTGGCCACTGCTGAAGCCAATCACAGTCCTGCTAGCCCCGTCCGCCATCTGGGAGGAAGATGACTCGCTTGGTTGCCACTACCAATCTCTGAATGAAGGGATTTCAGTGTGATTGAGAAAACTACAATCAGGTGACAGTTTGTGGAATTCCTGTTGAGCTTCTGGGAACTTTATTATTCCTGAACCTTTGCGTCACTTACTACTGAACCCCGGCACTCTGTGTCCCTTTAAGTCACAGCCAGTATTTAGCGCAATGAATATCACACCAAACCACTTTTTCTCAGCTGTGGGGGCCCAACTTATGATCCTGCACACAGGCCCACTGCTTTCAGAAAATACCCCTGATCTGAGCTCATCATTGCGCATCCATTCCAGATGCTTGTATGCACATACATCACATACAAGCACGTGGCCTGGATGCGAGAGGTGGATCAGCAGGATGAATGTGCCAGGACAGGTAAATGTGTCTCATCTCTGCTTCCTTTCACCACTCTGCATATCACACATATCATAGAGTAGAAGGGGGTACAGTGGTGGAGCAGATGCGCAGGAGGGTACAGCGGTGGGTAAAATTAGCAGAAGGGGTTCAGAGGTGGAACAGAAGAGCAGAAGAGTACAGCGGTGGGGCAGATGTGCAGGGAGGTACAGTGGTGGAAGAGATGAGAAGTTCTGCAGTGGAACAGAAGAACAGAGGGGTTTAGTGCTGGGCCAGATGAGCAGAGGGGTAGAGCAGTGGGACAGATGTGAAAGGAATTGTATTGGTGGGGCAGATGAGCAGGGGGTTACAGTGGTGGGGCAGGAGAGCAGGGGGGTACAGAGGTGAGACAGATGTGCAGGAGGTACATTGGTGGGGCAGATGAGAAAGCGGGTTACAGTGGTGGGGCATATGAGCAGATGGGTTCAGTGTTAGGAGAGATGAGAAGGTGATTCAGTAGCGAGACAGAAGAGCATGGGGATACGGCAGTGGAGCAGATGTGCAGGGAGGTACAGTGGTGGGGCAGATGAGAAAAGGGGTACATTGATGAGCAGGGGGGTTACAGGTGGTGGGGCAAATGTGCAGGAGGTACAGTGGTGGGAGGGATGAGAAGGGGGTTCAGCGGTGGGACAGAAAAGCAGGGGAGTACAGTGATGGGGCATATGAGCCAGAGGAGAAAGGAGGTACATTGGTGGGACAGATGAGCAGGGGGTTACAGCGGTGAGGCAGAGGAGCAGGGGGTACAGAGGTGAGGCAGAGGAGCAGGGGGTACAGAGGTGATGCAAATGTGCAGAGGAGAAAGGAGGTACATCGGTGGAACACAAGAGCAGGGGGTTACAGTGGTGGGACAGATGAGCAGGGGGTTACAGCGGTGAGGCAGAGGAGCAGGGGGTACAGAGGTGAGGCAGAGGAGCAGGGGGTACAGAGGTGATGCAAATGTGCAGAGGAGAAAGGAGGTACATCGGTGGAACACAAGAGCAGGGGGTTACAGTGGTGGGGCAGAAGAGCAGGGGGAACAGAGGTGGGACAGATGTGCAGGAGGTACAGTGGTGGAGCAGATGAGAAAGGGGGAACATTGGTGGGGCAGATGTGCAGGGAGTTACAGTGGTGAAACAGATGTGCGGGGGACAGTGATCTGAGGTGTGAAGGTGCATGAATTGGGGCTGATCTGAGGCGTGAGACTGCAGGATGTTAATTTCTCACTACTAAAGTAGTTTACAGCGTTTACTTTATAAAAAATCCTTTTCGTGATTGAGAGTGTGAAGTTGACATTTTTTTGTTATAAATTGGCACGCTCAATTTGTTTGAAAACCTTTTTTTCGGCACACTGCTCAAAAGGTTGCCTACCACTGGTGTACAGCTTGTATAACAGTGTAAATTTGTTGTCCCCTCAAAATAACTCAACACACAGACATTAATGTCTAAACTGCTGGCAACAAAAGTGAGTACACCCCTAAGTGAAAATGTCCAAATTGAGCCCAATTAGCCATTTTCCCTCGCCGGTGTCATGTGACTCGTTAGTGTTACAAGATCTCAGGTATGAATGGGGCGCAGGTGTGTAACATTTGGTGTTATCTCTCCCACTCTCTCATACTGGTTACTGGAAGTTCAACATGGCACCTCATGGCAAAGAACTCTCTGAGGATCTGAAAAAAAGAATTGTTGCTCTGTTGCTCAGAGAGACATTGCCAGGCAATTGGCTCTCCTTCTCCTCACACGGAGCCTGTCAGTGAGGTGGAGAGCGGATCAGTGCTGCGAGCCGGAGATCAGTGTGTATGAGCTGTTTTTTACAGCTTTTTACACACTGATCACCCAGCTAGTGTCCTGTCACAGTGTCCCCACACAGTAAAAAATACCTGTCCCTCATCTGTCCCACATCTGTCCCAGTAAAATCATCTGTCCCAGTGAGCAACTGTCCCAGCGAACATCTGTCTGTGATCATCTGCCACATCTGTCCGGGATCATCTGTGCACATCTGTCCATGATCATCCGCCACATCTGTCCGTGATCATCTGCCACATCTGTCTGTGATCATATGCTACATCTGTCCCAGTGAACATATGCCACATCTGTCCCAGTAAACATCTGCCACATCTGTCCCAGTAAACATCTGCCACATCTGTCCCATTAAACATCTGCCACATCTTTCCCAGTAAACATCTGCGCACATCTGTCTGTGATCATCTGCCACATCTGTCCCAGTGCACATCTGCACACTCCTGTCCATGATCATCAGTCACACCTGTGCCAGTGATCAACATATGTCACATCTGTCCCAGTAATATATCAACTTGGCAAAAAGATTATTCAGCAGCAAGGAGGCTTTCCATATACTCCAGAGTATGTCGCGTAGAGTAGCGGGGAACTCTCTCATCAGACTCGGATAGTAAGTATGAGCCAGAATAAAGCAGTGGCTCTGAAATGGATACTGAGGAGGACAGAATCCCAACAAAGAGGCTCAGGAGCCTTCAAAAATGTGATAGGTAGTCAGTAAATTAAATATGTCACTTATGTCTTTAGAATGCCTGACGGTGCTACTTGAATGTTGGGCTTCTGTATGTGGCCAGGCTGTGGAAAAGTCTCCATACTATCGCCATACTCAGAACGAGTAGCAGAATGTATTTTGGGGTGTAATTTTTTCTATGTACATGCTATGTGTTAGAAATATCTTATAAACTTACAACTTTGTGTAAAAAAAATAATTTTTCATTTCTTTCCACACTTGTGGAAAAAAATGACATGTTCAAAAGACTCATTATGCCTCATAGAATATATATTGGGGTGCTTGCTTTCAAAAATGGGGTCATTTTGTGGCTAAATCCACAAAAATGTGATAGGTAGTCAAGAAACTAAATGTGTAATTTATGCTTCTTGATGGTGCTCCGTGCATGCCATGTGTGAGAAATAACTTCATAAAATGACAATTTTGTGGAGAAGAAAAAATAATTCTTCATTTTCCAAACAATTGTGGGCAAAAAATTGCAACTTCAAAAAACTCACTATGTCTCTTACTAAATACCTTGGACTGTCATCTTTACAAAAAGGGGTCATTTGGGGGTATTTTTACTATCCTGACATTTTAGGGCCTCAAGAAATGGATTTTTTTTTACCAAGGACATGTAGCAGAATACAATCTGGCCTAAATTTATGATGAAATTAGATTTTATTGGATTACAAAAAGTAGAAAAAATTGTTTTTTTGTCTCAAATGTTGCACTTTTTTAGCTTATATTGCAAAAAATAAAAAACCCAGTGGTGAATAAATACCACCAAAAGAGAGCTCTATTTGTGTGAACAAAATGATAAAAATGTCATTTGGGTACAGTGTAGCATGACTGAGTAATTGTCATTCAAAGGGTGAGACCACGGAAAACTGAAAATTGGTCTGGGAAGGAAGGGGGTGAAAGTGCCCAGTATTGAGGTAGTTAAACATTTGATTTCTATTTCTATTTTGAATAAAATATGAGATTATGAGATTTGCAAATCATTGCATTCTGTCCGACTTTTCTGTCCGAACTTTTTTGTTATTGGGATTGCAAGGTATATATTCCATGATTGCCTGATCTTTTTGATGCCTTTTTGATGTTATTCATATTTTCTTCATTAAATACGTTTTTGTGCAGCAATCCCACTTGATTTCTTCTATAATATAAGCCCTTGAGAAGGCTTGATTGCTTTTGCACATACTGCTATGACGTCTGACAACTGAAGGACAAGAAAGCTGTGTTCCCAAATAGAAAGCGAAAACTAAAACTGACCACGCTGGGATAGATGTGCTACCTTGCCTGGTGTAGTCAGTTTGGAATATGAAAGCAGGGGGACTGGAGAGATCACCACACAAATTAAACAATGCAAACAACGGGATACTTTCTATACAAGCACAAGGTAACACAGTGGACATGATGGACTATTTATGTACATTGTGATGTATGTATTTCATTCATTATTTTAAGTTGGTCACCAACTGTCACTCCTGAAGAAGTTTAAATCATCTCAATGAAACGCACCTGCTCAGTTGGTCTTCCACCATTGTTGCTACTGCAATACAAATGTACCTCATAAACGAATTGTGAAAATATAATAGTCACCAGTTTGGGTGAGTGCTACTATAGTGAGTTTAGTGTTAAAATAGGCTAAATTTCCCAGAATCTCACTCTGCAGTGTAATCTGGTGGGGTTTGATTTCTGGGGAGGTTTAATAGTGTAGAGGAGGGTGTGACCCCCTGCACTCTGCTTGAACAGTTTCCTTTGTTTTCTGGGGGCTGGCCTAGAAGACAGAGGGAATATGAGTGTGAGTGACAGGTAGCTTTTGGGAAGACGCCTCTGGACCAATGGTTAATTTGATGGGACAGGGGTGGGACTTCCATTTAAGGCCTGGTCACATGCTTCCCGGGGGGGGGGGGGTTCTTGTTCTGCATGGGAAGTGAGAGGAGCCTGACGTAGGATGTAGAAACCAGGAGTTTTCCACGTGTGCTCTTCCCCCTTTGGGGGAAGAGGGACCTGTGCTCGGTGTGGATATGGATGGGTGGAGAAGAGACCCAGGAGACAGGATTCAGACACTGATATAGCACTGATAATCTCCCCAAGTGAGAGGAGAGGAACTGCAAAGCCATGCGTATGGAGAGGAACTGAACTACTTCATCCAAATCACTGCCAATACTGACAACCAGGAATGGGTGAGGATTTTCCGTGTGTGACATGGATCATTACTCAGAAACAAAAGTGAGTGGAACCCAAAGGGAAACAGTACCTATGAGAGACTTTACAGGGATCGGTGTGCGGGTTCAGGGTAATTGAGCTGGGCCTTAGAGAACTGATACCCTTGGGGAATCCAGAATTCACCTTCTGAATGTGATTCAAGGAATCATTCATGAAGTGAGAATCACAGTGCTGCAAAAAGTCAGGAAGTGGTGGTAAAGAGGAAGAAGGAAACATGCATCGCACAAGGGAATATTTTGCAATAGGAGGTCTACTTCTACTACTTGGGGCTTATGTAATCCGAGGATAATATCGTGTTGCATATCATCCAACCCTGCTGAGAGTTATTCAGAGTGACTTTTCAGTATAGTGCTGCATTGTTCAAAGTGACTTTCCAATATGATGCTGCCTTTCATATGGAATCCACAATAAACTTGTATATAGTTCACTTTCATTTGACTGTCTGCATGTTCTATATTGTTGAGATGTAGAGGGATGGCAAAAGCTCCAGGGTAGAACGAACTTTCAGCCGCTCCTACGGGAGTAGGGCGCTTCAATAAGCTACTGGATGTTTGTACATGGTGTTAAATAAAGCTGGCCGTAGACTAGTACATTTTCAAACAAATGTTCATATATTTGTAGCGCTGGTAAATTTTTAATCTACCGCTTATATGTAAATTTAGTGGGTCATCTGTTCTGTACATAGTTCAGATTTAATCTATAGCTAAATTAGCTTCTGTTCCATCCTTGGTTGTGTTGCGTGCAGTTCCACTCCGTCGCCTGTAGATGTCGGTGTCACTACAGACCGGAGCTGGAAAACAGCAGACTGAGGTGTATTGAGTGCTCTTCTTTCTCAGAAGTAACTCGGCAGAGCATTCTGGGAGAGGGTATTTATGGGACAGACCCCATATTCCTGGGTCTTTTTCGTTCCACCTGCTGGCCCTCCTGGCCGACAGGTATGTGTTAGGAGTCCTACCTCGTGGTCCTCCGGGCCGGAGGACTACGATGCTGCAGCGTGTGGGTGGGCCCAGAAGTCTGTCTGGGACCTACTACAATGACTGTGGAGATGGTCCTGTGCTGTCTGTCCTGCGGGAAGAAGCTGGACAATTGAGAAGATCCTAGGGGAGGACCCGTCATGGAAGGATCATGCGGAGTGCTGGTCTGGAGAGGGGCCTGGTGACTCAATTGGAGGACGAATCCTAAGTTAACCTACCACATAGTACTGCCGGGTCAGCTTAAAGATTCTGGTACTGTGTTGCTGTTCACTGAAAACTACTACATCCTGTGGCAGAGGATCGTACAGTTTGTTTCACTCAAGTCTGTGGCAGAGACTTTCTGTTTGTGTTGCGCACCGGCTGCTAGGTTAGTGAGAGAGACCTATCCAGGCAGGCAAAGATTTAATCCTGAACTGAAGATACATTCATCCCTGAGATTTCAATTCCTTAGTGCTACACCAAGAAAAGGTATTTGAACTTCCCTGCAACTCTTCTACCTCTTTCCCTCTACTTCTTCCAGTTATCTCCCATTAAAGCATTGGAAAAATACTAAAGTGACTGGTGCCTACATTGTTAGCTGATAAGTTCAACGTGGACTCTAACTCTGGTATTGGTGAAACTACAGGTAAAAAGGTGACGGAAACAGCCCGCTTTAAATCAGCAGCTCCACCGTGAGTTATTGCTACATATTTTTTGTAGAAATAACCATACGAAAATTCACAACAGTGCATTTGATGACTTGACAAATGTACGAAAGTACACTACTGTGTAAAAGTTTTAGACAGGTGTGAAAAATGCTGTAAATTAAGAATGCTTTCATGAATAGAAGTGTTAATAGTCTATTTTTATTAATTAACAAAACAGAAAGAAACTGAACTGAAGAAAAATCCAAATCAAATCAATATTTAATGTGACTACCTTTTGCCTTCAAAAAAATCATCAATTATTCTAGGTACACTTGCACACAGTTTTTAAAGGAACTCAACAGGTAGATTGTTCCAAACATATTGGAGAACTAACCACAGATCTTCTGTGGATGTAGGCCACCTCAAATCCTTCTATCTCTTCATGTGATCCCAGACAGACTCCATGATGTTGAGTACAGGACTCTGTGGAGGGCAAACTATCACTTCCAGGACTCCTTGCTCTTTACACCGAAGATGGGTTTTAAAGTGATAAGAAAGTCTAATTTTTTATGTTTCAAAATAAGAAACATGTCATACTTACCTCCTCTGTGCAGTGTTTTCGCACAGAGCAGCCCAGATCCTCCTCTTCTCGGGTACCTCTTCGGAGCTCCTGACCCCTCCCTCCTGTTGAGTGCCCCCATAACAAGCAGCTTGCTATAGGGGAACCCAAGCCTGGCCCTGCCCCCTCCCTCTTCTCATTGGCTCACTGACTTGATTGACAGCAGCGGGAGCTAATGGTGCTTCGCTGCTGTCTCAGCCAATGAGGAGGGAAAGTCCGGCCAGCCGAGTCTCTCGTGCAACATCGCTGAATCGAGGTGGGGCTCAGGTAAGTATTAGGGGGGCTGAGGGGAGCTGCTGCACATAGAATGCATTAAGATGAAAAACCTTCTGCCTTTATAACCACATTAATTACATTGGCTGTATATTTGGGGTCATTATCCTGCTGCAGAATAAATTTAGGGGCCAATCACATGCCTCCCTGATGGTACGACATGATCGATAAGTATCTACCTGTATTTTTCAGCATTGAGGCCACCATTAATTCTGACCAATCTCCAACTCCATCTCCAGAAATGCAGCCCCAAACTTGCATGGAACCTCCACCATGCTTCACAGTTGCCTGCAGACACTCATTATTGTACCACTCTCCAGCCATTCACCAACAAACTGCCTCCTGCTGCGGCCAAATAATTCACATTTTGACTCATCCGTCCAGAGCACCTTCTGCCATTTGTTTGCACCCAACCTCTTATGTTTTCATGCATTTTTTGCACTTTTTGGCTGCAATTCTTCCATGAAGATCAATCTTGGAGAGATTTCTCCGGACAGTAGATGGGTATATCTGGATCACACTGGTTTCCGTCAGTTCTGTGCTGAAGACATTGGTGGACATCTTCTGATGTCGAAGGGAAGTAAGCATGATGTGTCTTTCATCTGCTGCATTAAGTTACCTTGGCCGACCACTGTGTCTACTGTTCACAATGTTACCCGTTTCTTTATGCTTTTTCAAAAGAGCTTGAACAGCACAGCTTAAAACCTCAGTCTGCTTTGAAATCTTTTCCTGGGAGAGTCCTTGCTGATGCAGTATAACTGCCTTGTGCCTTGTTGCTGTGCTCAGTCTTGTCATGGTGTATGACCTGTGATGTGAAACTGTCTTCCATAAACTCATCTTAGTAGCAGATTTTGGCTATTCCCCACCCAGTTTTAAGCCTCCTACACATCTGTTTCTTTTTCGGTTAATGTGTTTCATATGAAATTGATGATTATTAGCACCTGCTTGGTATAATTGGTTAATCATACACCGGCTCTAATCCTACAAAATCCCTGACTTTGTGCATGTGTAATGCCGCGTACACACGAGTGGAATGTCTGACAGAAAAAGTCAGACGGAAGTATTTCATCGTATATTCCGATCGTGTGTATGCCTCATCTGACTTTTTTTTTCGAAAGTTCTGACGGACCTAGAAATAGAACATGTTCTAAATATTTCCCACGGAACCAATTCCTATCGGGAAAAACGCTCGTCTGTATGCTGTTCCGATGGACCAAACACGACGCATGCTCTGAAGCAAGTAAGAGACGGAAGCTATTGGCTACTGGCTATTGAACTTCCTTTTTCTAGTCCCGTCGTACGTGTTGTACGTCACCGCGTTGTTGACGATCGGACTTTGGTGTGATCGTGTGCACGCAAGAAAGTTTCAGCGGAATTCCATCGGAACTCCGTCGGAAAAACCTTCAGAGTTTATTCCGACAGGAAAACCGTACGCGGCATAGGAATTGATGCTGGTTTGAAGCCAGAGTCGTAGTCATACCAAATATTACATAGTTATGTCCTGTACACACGGTCGGACATTGATTGTACATTCCAACAACAAAATCCATGGATTTTTTCCGACGGATGTTGGCTCAAACTTGTCTTGCATACACACGGTCACACAAAGTTGTTGGAAAATCTGATCATTCTGAACGCGGTGGCGTAAAACACGTACGTCAGGACTGTAAACGGGGCAGTAGCCAATAGCTTTCATCTCTTTATTTATTCTGAGCATGCGTGGCACTTTGTGCGTCGGATTTGTGTACACACGGCCGGAATTTTCGACAACTGATTTTGTTGTTGGAAAATTTTATAGCAAGCTCTCAAACTTTGTGTGTCGGAAATTCCGATGGAAAATGTGTGATGGAGCCTATACACGGTCGGAATTTCCGACAACAAGGTCCTATCACACATTTGCCATCGGAAACCCGATCGTGTGTACCAGGCATTAGTCTGGTTGAAAAATTACATTAAATCCTATACCCACAGTTGATCCAGAGGAAGGCAAAAAAAAACCCAGCAAAGCATGATACATTTTGCTACAGCAGGGGGAAAAAATTCCTTCCTGATCCCTTGAGAGGCAATCGGATATTCCCTGGATCAACTTTACCTATAAATGTTAGTACCCAGCTATATTATGTACATTTAGGAAGGAATCCGGGGCTTTTTATCAAAATTTTTTTTTATTTAGATTTTTTCTTCTGTTCGCTCACTTTGCCATTTGTAAATTGATAAACACAAACAATTAAAATATATATTTTTTTAAAGCATTCTTACTTTACAGCATTTCTTCACACCTGCTGAAAACTTTTGCAAAGTACTGTATTTCAAAATTGAATTTGCTTTCAACATACAATTTAGGAACACATGGACCTTCCTGAATGAAACCTACAATCACTGTTTTTTTAAATGTGTTCATGTGTGAAATATTTTCCATCCTGCTTATTCAAATCTTCTCACTGTAGTGATAAACAAACATTGAACTAATGATTAGAAAATGGAACGCATGTTACTAAAATGATTATTTTTGAACACATTTCTAATAGTGTATAGCCAGTTTAAGATGCAAGCAGGGAGGTTTACCAAAGCTTTTATATCAATGTAGCACGTGGTTTTAACACCTTCCTGCCCGCCCTATAGTACAATGAGGGCCAGACAGGAGCACTGTTATTCTGCTGAGGATGTCATTTGACGTCTTCTCAGAACACGTCTCTCGTGGGGCCGCACAGCAACGTGATTTGTCACACAGCCGATGACTGATCAGTGGCCTGCTGCCAGTACCATGTGATCGCTGTGACCAGTCACAGCCAGGCATGTACTGGCTATTGGGACTACCGGGAGTTTCCCGGTGGTCGGATGGGTCAGTGGGCCGGTCATGTGCAGTCCTGGAGCCGCTCCTCTCTGACAGTGAGTGATCGCAATTTCACTCCTGTCAGGAGGAGCAGCTTCTGTCACTTGCTGGAGAGAGCATTAGGCTTTCTGCTCCTTCCAGCCTGCAAGGGGAGATAGACAGCCGGCAGACTTTCCTTCCTCTCTCCCCTTATCACTTGTTATCACATGACTGGAGAGAGGAACGAGAAGCTGCCTTCAAAACTGTGAGTACATGTGGGAGGGGGAGGAGAGGGAGGAACTCTGATGTGAAGGGGGCTGTTGGTGGGGCTGCTGATTGGGGCTCCATGATGTGAAGGGGGCTGCTGATGGGGACACACTAATATGAAGGGGGCTGCTGGTGGGGACTCTGATGTGAAGGGGGCTGCTAATGGGGACACACTAATATGAAGGGGGCTGCTGGTGGAGACTCTGATGTGAAGGGGGCTGCTGATTGGGGCTCTCTGATGTGAAGGGGGCTGCTGATTGGGGCTCTCTGATGTGAAGGGGGCTTCTGGTGGGGACTCTGATGTGAAGGGGCTGCTGGTGGGGACTCTGATGTGAAGGGGGCTGCTGGTGGGGACTCTCTGATGGGGACACACTGATGTGAAGGGGGCTGCTGATGGGGATTCTCTGATGTAAGGAGGACGCTATTGGGGACACTCTGATGTAAGGGGGACGCTGTTGGGGACACTCAAAATTAAAGTGGGCAGGTCATGATGAAGTCCAGGGCCAAATTTTTGTCCGAGTCCAGCCCTGGTCACAGCAGACCACATGACAATAGTAAACAATGGATGGCTTCCTTTTTATGCCATCCATTGTATACAATTGTGTTGCTAGCTGTGATTGGTCACAGTGATCACATGGTACAGACAGGGCTAATCACATCCCATCTGTACCATGTGATTAGTTTTGGCCAATCACAGCTAATCACAACTAAAGCCACTGAATGAACCAGTCTAATTTAGTAAAAATGGTTGCTTATAGTGTACCAGAAAAAATAATTGGTATAACCAATCATAATATGTAACAAAAAAAAATCCTGATCACTTCCCCAGAGTAGTACAGTGTTACTATGGTAATACTGCATTGCTCTGGTCACAGTGTGTTAGAAGAAAAATCGTTTAAAAAAAAAAAATGAAAAAAATGTAAATTAAACAAGAAAAATAATTTTTGCAATTTTTTTTTTTTACATACTGTCACCCGTCAGTGTCCCTGATCACCACCACACCAGTTATATGATAACACTGTACTGCACTGGTGACAGTATATACAAAAAAAAACTGAGAATATATTTTTTTTAATTTCTTCTATTTCCAAATAATAGTGACAAAAAAAATTACAACTTCAAAAAATCTGCCATGCTTCTTACTAAATACCTTTGATTGTCTTCTTTCCAAATAGGGGTCATATGGGGGTATTAGTACAGTCCAGGCATTTTTGGGCCTCAAGAAATTATAGGCTGTAAGTTTTGGGACCATATATTTTTCTATATTGTATGTGTTTCATAGCTTCATGTGCAGGGTTGACAGCACTTTACCTTTTCTATAGCTGTAGACGGAAAAAATAATGATAGGAGATACAAAGGAAACACATATACTATGCCATTACCGCTATGTGAAGGAGGCTGGACAGAGGTTTTGGCCCCAATGGCACACAGAGGACATTGATTCCGTAGAGTGTGCACTACTATCTGATGTGAGTTCTTCTGCAGATTATCTCCACTTGCTACAACGTGATGTACAGCTTCATAATAAGAGATACATGTGATCGTTTAAAGGGGTTTACTGCCTAGAAGGTAACCTCATCCGCCAAATTTACAGCAATGTTCTATAGCTGTATTTTATGGAGTTATCTTTATGGAGAAGGCCAGGAGCTGAGTTACAAATTCCAGTTACACGGAAGCCAGCTATTTCGGAGGTTTTCTCTCAGACTGTATATATATAGGCTCATTGCTCTCTTAAGCGTAGCTCATGGGTCTCCAAGCTGTTTAAACAAAGAGCCAGTTTGCTGGACTGTGGCCATTGGGTGTAGAAAATGCCCAGGTGCAGTGGGAGTAAGCAATGGTGTTGATTTACTAAAGGCAAATAGATTGTGCACTTTAAGTGCAGTTGCGCTCAAGCATAGTGAATGAGGTGAAGCTTCACTCTGTAAAAAATACCCAATCACATGCAAAGAAAAAAAAAACTCAATTTTTGCTTCCACGTGATTAGATGATGGAGGTCAGCAGAGCTTCCCCTCATTTTCAAAGCTCTGGAACAACTGCTTTTGCAAAGTGCACAGTCTAATTGCCTTTAACCGCTTCTCGACCGCCTCATACAGATATACTGCGGCAGAAGGGCATGTACAGGCATATTAAAGGGGTTGTAAAGGTAAATTTTTTTTTTTTTTAAAAATAACAAACATGTTATACTTACCTTCACTGTGCAGCTCGTTCTGCACAGAGTGGCCCCGAACCTGGTCTTCTGGGGTCCCTCGGCGGCTGTTTCAGCTCCTCCCCGCAAGCATTAACCACCTTAATGCGAGCTCCCTCGCATGGTGGTTAGTGCTTGCCGGCGCGCTCCCGTGATACAGCCGGCGGCTATAGCCGTTCACTGTATCACTCGGCCCCGCCCCCCAGCGCGCCGCGTCATTGGATGTGATTGACAGCAGCGCGAGCCAATGGCTGCGCTGCTTCCAATCCATCCACTGTAGCCAATCAGCGGCCAGGGTGAGCGGAGGAATAGATGTCGGGAACGCGAAGCTGACTTTCGAGGCGTCAGGTAAGTAAAACGGGGGGGGCTGGGGGCGGCGGTATTGTCAGAAGTTTTTTCACCTTAATGCATAGAATGCATTAAGGTGAAAACATTTTTACCTTTACAACCCCTTTAATGTACCTGTACGTTGCCCACCGGGAGATAAGTGAGCGTGATCGCGGGTCCCGCGGACTCGATGTCCGCAGGGATACCTGCGATCGTCTCACGGAGAGGAAGTACGGGGAAATGCTAATGTAAACAAGCATTTTCCCGTTCTGCCTAATGACACTGATCACAGCTGCCTGTAATCGGGAGCGGTGATCAGTGTCGTGTCACACACAGCCCGTCCCCCCCACAGTTAGAATCACTCCCTAGGACACACTTAACCCCTACAGCGCCCCCTAGTGGTTAACCCCTTCACTGCCAGTCACATTTACACAGTAATCAATGCATTTTTAATCGCGCTGATCGCTGTATAAATGTGAATGGTCCCAAAATAGCGCCAAAAGTGTCCGATCTGTCCACCATGATGTCGCAGTCATGATAAAAATCGTTGATCGCCGCCATTACTAGTAAAAAAAAAAAAATATTAATAAAAATGCTATAAAACTATCCCCTATTTTGTAGACGCTATAACTTTTGCACAAACCAATCAATAAACGCTTATTGTGATTTTTTTTACCAAAAATATGTAGAAGAATACGTATCGGCCTAAACTGAGGAAAAAAATGTTTTTTTTATGTATTTTTTGGGGATATTTATTATAGTAAACAGTAAAAAATATAGCTTTTTTTTTCAAAATTGTCGCTCTTTTTTTGTTTATAGCGCAAAAAATAAAAACCGCAGAGATGATCAAATACCACCAAAAAAAAGCTCTATATGTGGGAAAAAAAGGACATCAATTTTGTTTGGGAGCCACATCGCACAACTGCGTAAATGTCAGTTAAAGCGACGCAGTGCCGAATCGCAAAAAGTGCTCTGGTCTTTGGCCAGCCAAATGGTTCGGGGCTTAAGTGGTTAATAAATCAATCCCAATGTCTCAGGTTTGGTAGTCAGTGGGAGTAACGCATGTGGTCAGTAGGATGAGGAGCAGTGCCCTATCATTTATCAGTGTAAGGAATAGTTCCCGTTGGTATCAGTGGGAAGAATAATGCAATAAAACATGTTTGTGTCAATGAGAGGAATAATGCCCCATTGTTGATGTCATCGATAGGACTAGTTCCCGTTTGTTGGTATCAGTGGGGTGCTCCTATGATGGCATCAGTGGGAGGAATAGTTCCCATTTGTTGGTATCAGTGGGGTGCTCCATTGATGGCATCAGTGGAAGGAATAGTTCCCGTTTGTTGGTATCAGTGGGGTGCTCCTATGATGGCATCAGTGGAAGGAATAGTTCCCGTTTGCTGGTATCAGTGGGGTGCTCCATTAATGATATCAGTGGAAGGAATAGTTCCCGTTTGTTGGTATCAGTGGGGTGCTCCATTGATGGCATCAGTGGGAAGAATAGTTCCCATTTGTTGGTATCAGTGGGAAGAATAATGCCACATTGTTGTTGTCAATGAGAAGAATAATGCCCCATTGTTGATGTAATCGAAAGGAATGTTGTTTCATTGTTAGTGTCAATGGGAGGAATAGTTCCTTATATCAGGGGGAGGAATAGAACCCCACGGCAAGCAAAGGGCCACATCCAGTCTGTTGGCTGCAGTTTGGAGACCACTGGCCTAGATGACTACTTCCGCACACCCTGTTTCTAACCACATGTTTTGTCCATGTGCTGGTACTTATTGCTCCAGAAATGTAACATCAGATTATTTTGATTTGAATTAAAACTCTAGACAAAACATAGCAAACCTACATAAAAGATATTACCTCTCCAGAACGTCTTACTGTTTCTCCAACAGCCTCCAGTGCATACCTACTTGGAACTATTCTTCCCTGCAGTATCCAGATACAACAGACAGATTGCACTTTCACTGTTGCTTTCTTAAAGCGGAGCTCCATCCAAAAGGGGAAGCCCTGCTTATTTACCCCCCTCCCTTCCGCTGCCACATTTGGCACCTTTCGGGGGAGAGGGTACCTGGTTTTGCCAGGTACCTGCTCCCAAGTCCGGCTGACTTCCCCCTGGTGAACTCACCTGGAAGTTCGGCCCCCTCCTTCCCCCGCCGCCTGGCCATTCACAAAGCACAGCATGCTTTACGCATGCGCAGTAGGGAACCGGCTATGAAGTCGCAAGGCTCCACTGCCAGTTTCCCTTACCTAAGATGGCAGTGGCAGCATCCGAGAGCCAATTGAAAAAAATCGGCTCGGGTGAAGACACCGCTGGATTCGTGGACAGGTAAGTGTCCTAATAGTAAAAGTCAGCAGCTATAGTATTTTTAGCCGCTGACTTTTAATTTTTTCTGAAAGAATCAGGAGCTCCGCTTTAATATCTAACAAGCTTTATTGCAAGTAGTGCAAACTCACAAAGACAGACTTGGGCACATCACTCACCGCCAGACTCTCTCCTACTTCCTTGACGTGTTTCTCCCAAATAGGGGCTTAACCAGACCATATACCTGTAGAATTTTGTTCAAATGTTTTTGTTTTAAGATTTTTCGTTCGATTTTCTAATCATAAGTCAAATTGATGTCAGTTATGAAGTTATGGGAAAATTCAAAAAGCAGGATAGAAAATTTTCCTCGAAATGAACAACTTTTCTAACAATGAATGCGGTTTTTGTTACAGAAATTACATTCATTCCAAAATTGAACGTTTACCAAATTCCTACTCTGCAGGCAAAATTAGAGGAAGCAGTTGCCAATCTGTCTATGAAATACAATAAATATAATATTTAAAATATGGAACAGCATAAAAAAAAAGCGTGAAAGTTTTGTGAATTACTATCAGACAAAGGGTACAATAATAGGTAAAATGTGTTCTCCCAGAATACATTACATATGATGTAAAGGTAAACTCACCCTTTAAGCTGATCACCTCCACATACATAAAGAAAATCTATGACAGAAGGTACGTTCCCTTTAAATCACAACAACTGGATGAGGCGGCCTATATTTAGATGGAGTTCCCCCGTCTCTCTCTTTCCCTTGTTGCAGGTGTCTTTGCTGCGCCTCTTTATATTCCGGAAGCATTTTAAACAAATGATAATATAATGTCATATTCCCTTACCAATCAAACAGCTGTCTCCATCTAAGTGATGAGCTCATGATGGAAATTAAAGGATTTGTATGATAAGTCCGTAAACCTTGTCACCAGATTGGTTAGAATGTCATTTACATACCTTCACCGAGGCAGAATATTTTATGTTGAAAATTTGCTTTTTGATGGACCAGCGCATTCGAAAATAATTTAAAATATGCTGAATCCCCTAGGGCTGAGACACAAAAATAGGCTGTCAATCAGACATCTCAACCACTCGCCACAGCCACTGCGGTGAGGAAAGTGAATCTTCGCTGTCCTTCCGGAACTGGGAGAACAGTGATAACTAGTTAATTCAAAGGCTAAAAATAGCTGTGTTACTTTCTAACTGTCAGAAGTAATTTCAGAGGAAACAGGAACCAGTTCCAATGTAAGCAATAACCTTTAGGAGAACCGGTTGTGACTATGCATAGGCAAGCCTACCAAATATTATGTCCTAAAATATTATAATTGTACAGGCTTATTTATTAACAATACATAGAAGGCATCACTAAATGGTGGACCACGGTCCAGACCCTGACCGAGTGACAGTCCTATTTGGACCACCATGACCGCACCATTCAGAAGCTTGTGTTCTCTCCTGGATATGTCCACCCACTCACCTTGCCACTGCTGCTGTCATCCTCATAATAAGGCAGAGGGAGGGAGGTGCAATATGTCTGGATGTAGGGTAGTTCTAGCAACCAACCACCTGCTTGCTAACATAAAAAGTTGGGCAGCTCCTGCCCGCTGTCCACACCTGTCGCACCTCCTGCCTTCTGGCCTGCTGTGTAAGGTAGGACTGTGAAGGGGGGCTGTAATTCGAAGGGGGGCTGTAATTCGAAGGGGGGGGTGTAAATTAAAGTTGGGAGAATGAGGACACTTATGTAAAGGGAGGACTATGATGTAAAGGGAGGGACTGCGATGTGAAGGGGGGGGGGGGTACTATGATGTAAAGGGTGGAGAGCTGTAATGTAAAGGGGAGTTGCGATGTGGAGGGGGAATGTGATGTAAAGTGAAGGCTTTGTTTTAAGAGAGAAGTGGTGATGTAAGGGAGGGGGGCTGTGATGGGGGTCTGTGATGTGAAAGGGCTGTAACATATACAGTAGGAGTGACTATGATGTAAAGAGGGTCTGAGGTCTGTCACGTGAAGGAGGGGACTAAGAAAACTGAGGTAAAAAGGGGGGCTGTGATGTGGGGGGGCTGTAGTGTGAAGGGGGACTGTGATATAAACGGGGAGCATTGATGTGAAGGGCACTGTGATATATGGGGGGGCTGTGATATAAACAGGGGAGCAGTGATGTGAAGGGTACTGTGATATATGGGGGCTGTGATGTGAAGGGGGGCTGTGATATAAACAGGGGAGCAGTGATGTGAAGGGTACTATGATATATGGGGGCTGTGATGTGAAGGGGGGCTGTGATATAAACAGGAGAGCAGTGATGTGAAGGGTACTATGATATATGGGGGGCTGTGATGTGAAGGGTACTGTGATATATGGGGGGGCTGTGATGTGAAGGGGGGCTGTGATATAAACAGGAGAGCAGTGATGTGAAGGGTACTATGATATATGGGGGGCTGTGATGTGAAGGGTACTGTGATATATGGGGGGGCTGTGATGTGAAGGGGGGCTGTGATATAAACAGGGGAGCAGTGATGTGAAGGGTACTGTGATATATGAGGGGCTGTGATGTGAAGGGTACTGTGATATATGGGGGGGGCTGTGATGTGAAGGGGGGCTGTGATATAAACAGGGGAGCAGTGATGTGAAGGGTACTGTGATATATGGGGGGCTGTGATGTGAAGGGGGGCTGTGATATAAACAGGGGAGCAGTGATGTGAAGAGCACCTTGATATATACGGGGCTGTGATGTGAAGGAGGGCTGTGATATAAACAGGGGAGCAATGATGTGAAGGGTACTGTGATGTATGGGGGGCTGTGATGTGAAGGAGGGCTGTGATATAAACAGGGGAGCAGTGATGTGAAGGGTACTGTGATATATGGGGGGCTGTGATGTGAAGAGCACCTTGATATATGGGGGGCTGTGATGTAAAGGAGGGCTGTGATATAAACAGGGGAGCAGTGATGTGAAGGGTACTGTGATATATGGGGGGCTGTGATGTGAAGAGCACCTTGATATATGGGGGGCTGTGATGTGAAGGAGGGCTGTGATATAAACAGGGGAGCAGTGATGTGAAGGGTACTGTGATGTATGGGGGACTGTGATGTGAAGGAGGGCTGTGATAAAAACAGGGGAGCAGTGATGTGAAGGGTACTGTGATATATGGGGGGCTGTGATGTGAAGGGTACTGTGATATATGGGGGGGCTGTGATGTGAAGGGGGGCTGTGATATAAACAGGGGAGCAGTGATGTGAAGGGTACTGTGATATATGGGGGGCTGTGATGTGAAGGGTACTGTGATATATGGGGGGGCTGTGATGTGAAGGGGGGCTGTGATATAAACAGGGGAGCAGTGATGTGAAGGGTACTGTGATATATGGGGGGCTGTGATGTGAAGGGTACTGTGATATATGGGGGGGCTGTGATGTGAAGGGGGGCTGTGATATAAACAGGGGAGCAGTGATGTGAAGGGCACCTTGATATATGGGGGGCTATGATGTGAAGGAGGGCTGTGACATAAACAGGGGAGCAATGATGTGAAGGGTACTGTGATATATGGGGGGGCTGTGATGTGAAGGGGGGGCCTAAGTTCTGTGGTGTAAAGGAGGACGCTGATGTAAAGAGGGGACTGTGATTGAGGACACTGATATAAGGGGGAAGATTCTAAGTCATAGTACAAACATGAGAATCAGACCTATGCTGGTAAAAAAATATTACTGACCAGACCTCCATGATGGAAAGTTTGAATGTCAGGGGTTCATTTGATGTCTGACAAAGTGTGCCATGTCTACTGCCTGACCACCATTTTTTTTTCTCAGCTTCTGATAACAATGTCAAATTTGAATAGAGTAGGGAAGCATTAGAGCCACTGGTAGGTTTTATTGCATATATTGATTGGTTTGCGCTAAGGTTATAGCATCTAAAAAATAGGGGATAGATTTATGGCATTTTTATTATATCTTTTAGTAGTAATGGCGGCGATCTGCGATTTTTATCGTGACTGCGACATTATGGCGGACACATCGGACACTTTTGACACTATTTTGGGACCATTGTCATTTATACAATGATCAGTGCTATAAAAATGCACTGATTACTGTGTAAATGACACTGGCAGGGATTAAACACTAGGGGGTGATCAAGGGGTTAAGTGTGTCCTAGGGAGGTGTTGTAACTGTAGGGGGGATGGGCTACCACTGACATGACAGCGATCACTGCTCCCGATGACAGGGAGCATTGGATCTCTGTCATGTCACTAGGCAGAACAGGGAAATGCCTTGTTTACAAAGGCATCTCCCCGTTCTGCCTTTCCACACCGCAATTGCGGGCCGCCGATGAACATCGAGTTCCTGGGACCCGTGGGCATGCTTGCCCCAAATTCAAAGGGGCGTACAGGTAGGCCCATTGGCCTGCCTGTGCCATTCTGCCGATGTACATCTGTGTGCGGCGGTCGGCAAGCAGTTAAATACACAATAATATGAATTACTATGGGTTCTGATATCTAACATCCTTATTCACTCTCAGAGGTTAAAAGATTGTGTGTGAAGTCAAATGGTTAACAGGGCAGAAACTATAAGACTTCCGATGACCTCTGACACTTCACACGAGGTTTTAGACATCATAAGCAAATCTTAAAAGAGAGGCCAAGGTAATTCTTCCTAACTGTGCCTTACAAAGATTACATTTTAAGACTGAATATTTCCTTTTTATTATACTGTAACTGTACTGTATATTGTCCTGCTGTAACTGATTTTCCTTATCCCTTCAGCCTGGTACACACTAGCACCCCAGTGGGCTGAACGAAAAAAAAACAGAAGAGCTCGGGAGTACAGCGATCTTCCCCGCTGAGCTATTGTGTTCTGATAGGGGGACAGCCCCCCTGCCAGAACACACCAATCAGCTCTCTCAGGCATTGGCTGAGAGCGCTGATCGGAAGCCGATTGGCAGACCTTTTTCAGTCATGACCCTTCTACAGAGACCGGACTTTCGGCCGGCTTCTGTCTGACCAGCTGAAGTACACATGGGCAGAATGTCTGTTTCTATTGAACTGGCTGATACCGCCCCATATTCAGCCCATGTGTACGGGCCTTTAATCTAAACCCAGAGGTCATTGGTACCTAGATGTCCATTTTGCATTGTCAACATGCGTTGGTTAACCACTTCAGCCCCGGAAGGATTTGCCCCCTTCCTGACCAGAGCACTTTTTGCGATTCAGCACTGCGCTGCTTTAACTGACAATTGCGATGTTGCACCCAAACAAAATTGAAGTCCTTTTTTTCCCACAAATAGAGCTTTCTTTTGGTGGTATTTTATCACCTCTGCGGTTTTTATTTTTTGCGCTATAAACAAAAAAAATAGCGACAATTTTTTTAAAAAAGCAATTTTTTTTACATTTTGCTATAATAAATATCCCCCAAAAATATATATTTATAAAAAAAAATGTTTTTCCTCAGTTTAGGCCGATATGTATTCTTCTACATATTTTTGGTAAAAAAAAAATCGCAATAAGCGTATATTGATTGGTTTGCGCAAAATTTATAGCGTCTACAAAATAGGGGATAGTTTTATGGCATTTTTATTATTATTTTTTTTTATTAGTAATGGTGGCGATCTGCGATTTTTATCATGACTGCGACATTATGGCGGATACATCAGACTCTTTTGACACTATTTTGGGACCATTGTCATTTATACAGCGATTAGTGCTATAAAAATGCACTGCTTACTGTGAAAATGACACTGGCAGTGAAGGGGTTAACCATTAGGGGGCGGTGAAGGGGTTAAGTGTGTCCTAGGGAGTGATTCTAACTGTGGGGGGATGGGCTTCAACATACATGACAGCGATCACTGCTCCCGATGACAGAGAGCTGTGATCTCTGTCATGCTACTAGGCAGAACGGAGAAATGCTTTGTTTACAAAAGCTTCCCCCCTTTCTATCTCTCCGTGACACGATCGTGGGCACCCAGCAGACATCGAGTCCGCGGGACCCGCGGTCACGGTCACGGAGAATGCGCCCGCAGCACCGCTTCTTAAAGGGGACGTACCTGTACGCCCTTTTGCCATAGCTCCCAACTGTCCCTGATTTCGAGGGACCGTCCCTGATTTTGAGCCCTCTGTCCCTCATTCCTCCTCATTTGTCCCTCATTTTGGTCTGATCTATATAGATGTATATAAAATGCACTTTTTATCTATCAAAAAGTGTTTTCCAGCGCTAAACCTTTCATCTGATTTCTAAATTGCTGCATTTGTAAATTCCAAAAGCCAATATAAAGGAATAGTAGTGGTAAAACAAAGCACCTGTGGGTTAACCCAATCTTGTTTTTTTGTGCAATTCTCCTTTAAGGGTGCGTGGCAAGGGGTGTGTCCTATGCCTGCAAATTTTTGCCGATAGGTGTCCCTCATTCCCATCTCAAAAAGTTGGGAGGCCTTTTGCCCACCTGTGCCATTCTGCCGATGTATATCGTCGTGCAGCGGTCGGGAAGCGGTTAACCTAACAATATCTCAGGGGGGAGATTTTCTAAGACTGGAGCACACAAAATCTCATGTAGCTGTGCATAGTAACCAATCAGTGCAGACTATGTTCAATGGCTATATCTTCTATATAGTAATTAGGTTAACAGAGACATTTGTAGATAGTAACTATAGGCACCGTTATTCATGTAACAAATTGTAGGATGCTCACATAATGGCAATATACACTTAGTAAGGCATTGCAGCAGCATATTGCTCAGCAATGGCACAGAATTTCAGGACTGCTTCTGCTGGAGGGGTGAGAACTGGAGTATAAAATACCAGTACTCTATGTTGCTCTAGACCAGGGGTAGGCAACCTGGGGCCCTCCAGCTTTTGCAGAACTACAAGTCCCATCATGCCTCATGTAACTGCCAGCCTTGCAATGCCTCATGGGAAATGTAGTTCCACAACAGTTGGAGGACCCCAGGTTGCCTATCCCTGTTCTAGACTGAGTATCCTCACTTTGCTGCTCCGAGTACTGGAATGTCTGTGGAAAACAAGCAGTATCCCTGTAATATTCCTACTTGCCCAGAAACCTCCCCCTGCACTGATACTCTCCTTAGCAACATGGGGTCTCTGTCCCTCGCCTAAACTGCTCGCTCCAGGTGCACCCAAATGATCCCTGCACCCCAATTTATGGCGTCCCACCAAGATGGTTGCCAAAGGTCCTCAGAAGTTGTAGCATCCAATCAGACAGCTGCAACATCTTTGACAACTATGGGATCTCTGAAGGAACAATATTCCTCTAAAGATCCCATTCCAAAGGTATAGTGGCACAGTGCCACCTACTACATGGAGACCAGGTTGCACCTGCCTACAAGCTGAAATAATAATACATGTCACAGCAGATGAACAATGCAGATAGAAGAGATGGCAGTGTTTTTTCTGCAGATTGAAGGCTTTTTTTTCTCAATGGAGCTTGCTGCCATCAAATGACCATAATATTAGAACTGGCACATGATCAGGAACCACTCTGATAGGTTTCTGATCATTGAAAGGAAATAGTAGGTATTCTGGATGACCACCCTTCTTATAGGTACACCAGCAGGGTCCTCAGATATCTGGAGACACCGAATGAAACAAGAATCAGGTTGTACATTTGAAAAATGTCTGCTTTTATTAGGTGTGTATACAGCTTATAAATGGTTCAGCTTACCAATAGAAAGAGGGGAGGGGGAGTGGTTAGTAAATTATGGATTTGTATCGAAATATATAGTTATATGGTTATAAGTCAGTTACCCTTTAAGATACATTGTCATGAGTTAACATGGGTCAACAGACCATCTGGTTATGAGTCATAAGTCATGCATCCTGTCCCATGGCCCACAGAACAGGGAACAGGACAAACCAAACCACAATGACATATATAGAGTATAGTGCTGTGCAAGCAGTTTTCTTGTGCTAAAATGGAGTCACAATGGTTTGGGCCTATTATTACAATCATCAGTTGGACCCTAGCTGTTAATGATAGCTGAGATTAAGAACGAGCAGCCACTCAACGTGTCAGCTGCTGGCTCCCAAAGGGGAGAGTATCCAGTATATTGACATATTGTTGACATAAGGCATCATGCCAGGGAAAATAAATATACAGATTATGGGCAGGAAGATGTTAATAGGATTTGGCGGTCAAAAAAAAAAAAAATGTCGGTCAAGCCTGCTTATAAAGTCTTCCCTTTTTTGTACAGCCAGTCTTTGTTTTTAGCAGCACCCTTTTTGCTGTATGCCTTCTTTTCCCTAAAGAATGAGACTCCAATTTTCTAAATTTACAATGTTTTTTTGTGAGGTGTCAGTATGCCTCCTGACCTGTCTGGGCTTAGTATATCCATATAGTGGTGTCCAAAAACATCCCTCCAGGGGGTATATAATATGACACCAATGTTGGAGATGAGATGATTGAACACATTTGTGACCATTATCCTGTAGGCACACCTGTATTCAGACTGAACTGAAATGTCATTTGGCATGGATGGGATGATGGAAACATTCACACATCCTCTATGACAGCTATGCCTCACCTAAAAAGATAACCTCTGGTACCCACATTATATCAAAAAGAGTTCTTATACTAGGAAAGGCATCTCTCCTCTTTACAAATTGCTGTATGCTAGACATGTGCGGTTCCTTTCGCACCAAATTAAATTCAGACTAAATTCGAATTAAAATAGTTTTCGAATACTTTTCGAATACTTTTCGAATTCAAATAGTTTTCAAATTCGAAAACTTTTTGAATAGTTTTCAAATTCGAAAACTTTTCGAATAAAATAGAGAAAAAAATAGAATAGAATAGAAAGGAATAGATATCGTAAAATATATATATATATATATATTTATATTCTATTCCTTTATTTTCTTTTCTATTTCATTCTTTTTGGAAATTGGAAAACTATTTGAATTTGAAAACTTTTCGAATTCGAAAACTACTTGAAAACGTTTTTTTAACAAATTTTCGTTATTCAGAAATTCGGATGTATCCAAATTTCTGATTTAGAATAGTACCGAATTTAAACGAATCTGACATAACAAAATTCAAATTCGGACGAAATTTGAATTAGAATCGTTTTTGAATACTTTTACAATACTTTTCTAATTCAAATAGTTTTCAAATTCAATTTCGAAAACTTTTCGAATAGTTTCCCAGTTTCCAAAGAGAATAAAATACAACAGAAAATAAAGGAATAGAATAGAAAACAATTTATATATATATTTGTATTCTATTCCTTTATTTTCTGTTCTATTTCATTCTTTTTGGAAATTGTAAAACTATTTGAATTTGAAAACTCATCGAATTATAAAACTATTTGAAAACTATTCGAAATTGATTTGAAAACTTTTCGAAATTCGAAAACTTTTTGAATCGATTGATTTGAAAACGAATACGAATCCCGAAAACGAATTAAAGGAATGAAACCAATTTAACTAAACAAATTTATGTAAAAAACAAATCAAAAATAAACTAAACTAAACTATTTTTTTTTTGTTCTGCACATGTCTACTGTATGCTATACTTTTCTCCCTTTTCTACATGGGTGACATCATGTTCCGTTTGGGGAGATTTTGGGAATGACCCCAAAGGAGCCACTGGTGAAACAGGTTCTCTGATCCTTGCCACCCACTTCTTGAACCCCTACCCTACCGACACACCAGGTCTTTGTTTATTTCCTTCCTTTGGAAAGGAGATTGAACACACACACACATATTTCAACACTTTGTATCTAGCTGCTACAAAGAGGCACAAAAGGCATGGAATAAGTGATCTTATTTGTTATGAATTGGCAGAGTGAACTTCTAACAAATGCAAACAAAGTCAGTTACCATTACCCAATCAGCACTCTGGATGAGTAATAGTTACAGTAGAAACAGTGGTACACACAACATAAAAGTAGCAATTAACGTGATAGCCCAAATCAGCCTAAGCAGTAGCAACACCACCCTCAGTATCTGGCAGCCAATAAAAGGGATTTTTTTAAAAGAACATAGGACTATTGCCCACGTGATCTAATGGTGGCTGCACTAGGACTAGACTAGTTAGAAAGTCTTACACCAAACAGAACAGCATACACAACCTAGAAATGAGGGGGGGGGATGTAAACTGAGCAAGAAGGGCTGTCTCTAAGAGGTGTCTTTGCCGGCTAACGCTGGGGCCCAGTAGATGAATGTTGGTGCACATAAGATGGTGGTTGTATCCTGCAGGCAGTATTTCTCTTGACTGTGCAATTCACCATTTTTTAGCCAGGGAAAGGCTTAATGGTCTGCTATGGAACTATATCCTGAAGAGGCAATATATGGAAGAGAGTCAAGAGTTAAGTGTCATAAATGTCCTGCTTTCAGCTGTGTGTTGGGTGATAAGTGAATGTGGGCAAGCAGCCCACTCACCAACTCCACTGGAGGCCAAAGAAGTCTACAGTGTAGGGGCCCCCTACACTGCAGGCAGTATTTCTCTTGACTGTGCAATTCACCATTTTTTAGCCAGGGAAAGGCTTAATGGTCTGCTATGGAACTATATCCTGAAGGGGCAATATATGGAAGAGAGTCAAGAGTTAAGTGTCATAAATGTTCTGCTTTCAGCTATGTGTTGGGTGATAAGTGAAGGTGGGCAAGCAGCCCGCTCACCAACTCCACTGGAGGCCAAAGAAGTCTACAGTGTAGGGGGCCCCCTTCTCAAGAACATGTTCCGAGATGGTGGCGATGATAGTGGCGGCTTGCTTGGCAAATTCAGCGGGTCTGGAGAATAAGTCGATCTCTAAGCAGCAGGTGAAACAGTAGATGTAATGGAAGCAGCGACCTTCTGGTTATCGCTTGTAATGAGCCCCTGCTCGCTCGGTTCTTTCTGCCCCCACTGTATAAATGGAATCAAAGGAGAAATACTTCAGTATTCCAAGCTTCATGACATCGCCCAGATCAGTGGGTTGCACAACACTTCATGACTGCCTAGGCCCCTACATAGGTCTGGACTCTCCAAAAGGTCTGTACTGCTTAACTTCCACGGCACAAAGAGCATGGGATTTTCCCAGACAGAAAGTATATATTCTCTCCCCGGCTCCTCCTGCTACACAGGTCATTGGGGTTTGTAGCTCAAGATAGCTGTCACCCCATAACATGGCCATCACCTTGGACTACATCTCCCAGAACTCCAAGCCCTTTGTATTACAGTCTCTTGGGCTTTGAGTAACTTGGCTCTCCCCCTACTGGCAGGAAGGGAATGTAGCAACAGCATAGCAAATTATCAAGGGCAGCAGATGCATTCTAACGCAAGGTATGTCCAGCCTCAGGCTATAGTCATATCACAAGATTTGAGACTTTTCCACATTCCTTGGAACTCAGCGGAAAGCGAGTGGCATCATGCTTTGCAGTATGGAAGTAAGGATGAGGTAAGTATACCAAAAACAGACATTTTTCCCCAACACAGCACACCACAATGCATGGTAGGGCAAAGCCTTAGTGTGCTGGGGTGAATTAATGACACTGAAACATACTAATGCACGTAGTGCAACATACTCTTCTGAAAGGGTGTGTTTTAGCCCTTCACTGACAAAAATTTGTAAGTTGTCTTGTCATGCCTTTCAAACCATTACTCTAATACTTTCTCGATCACTGGCAAGGGACCAAATTAAAGATCAGGACTTCCGCCTTTACTCACCGGCTAAATGATTGTTATAGGTCAGTGACTTGGAAAGAATACATGCCCCCTATAGATCTATAGCCCTGGATTCAGCAAAGCCCATGCTCCCTTCTGATTGGATAGCTCTAGCTGTGACTCTGAAGGGTGCCATGTCAGACCTCTGCAGGGAGACCACTGCTTCCACACAGAAGCAAGGGTCTTTTCCTACATCATGTTGGCATGGACATGCTGTGTCTGCTTTCTAAGGACAATGCACTTCAAGACTTTGAATATCTTTTGTTTTGATGCACCTGGAAGGCATTTAGATCATTTAAACTGAAAGTTCAATTGGGTTTTAACTGCAGTAGAGAGAATTGAGGTCTCTGGGTTGGCTCTGTTATTTGGCAGGATTGCATAAATGGACAGAAATACAAATCTTTTGGCAGGTAAAACAGCTTTATAAATATGCATTTCATCTGTTTATTTAGCTGTTTGCCTGAAGTTCAACTTTAAAACTCAATTGAACTGTCAGTTTGCTAAATACATTCCAGGTGCAAGAAAAAGTGTGCAAAGTCATACAGTAAATTTTCTTTTAAAATCAGCCACAGCCTTAGTGGAGAAGCCTTTATTCTGCCAGGATGTTGTAAAGTGGGACCTTTCTCTGTGTGGAATCGGCGGTCTGTCTGCCAAGATACAACACCCATAGCTCCCAACTGTCCCTGATTTCGAGGGACTGTCCCTGATATGGAGTAATGTCCCTCTGTTCCTCTTTCCCCCTCATTTGTCCCTCATTTTGGTCTGATCCATATAGTTGTATATAAAATGCACTTTTTATCTATCAAAAAGTGTTTCCCAGTGCTAAAGCTTTCAACCAAATTCTAAATTGCTGCATTTGTACATTTTAAAAGCCAATATAAAGGAATAATAGTAATGGTAAAAAAAAAAAGTCCTTGTGGATTTAATTAACCTTTTTTTGGGTAATTCTCCTTTAAGGAGGTGTGGCAAGGGGCGTGTCCTGTGCCTACATACCTTTGTTAGTAGGTGTCCCTCATTCAAATCTCAAAATGTTGGGAGGTATGCAACACCCCCCCCCCCCCACACACACACACCCCCCTACTCCGGGAGTCAGAGCCATAGCTCTCCAATAAGCAGGGAGCATGAACTTTTCTGATTGCAGAGCTATAGGTTCACAAGGGGTGTGTATTATTTCAGAGTCAACCTGTAACAATTATTTAGCCAGTGAGTACAGGCAGTCCTGATCTGCATTCTTGTCCTTTGTCAATGACCGAGAAAGTACTGGAATAATATCATAATTATCTGGGCAAGTTGAGGGTCAGACTTCTGCAGAGAGACCTAAAAACAGTTTCCCTTACTTTCTGGTATGCTAGGACATTACATATGCCCCCCAAATGACCCCTTTTTGTAAAGTGGACACTTCAAGATGACTCTTCTTTGGGCAGAAACTTTTGGAAATAAAGAAACCTAATGTTGTGGTTTAGGGGTATTTGAGCCTTCAAAAGTCACCCACAGAAAACAAGCACAAATCTTCTGTTATTAATGGAAGAAGGTTCCCTGGAGGATGAAATAGCAGTGCACTGAAATTTTGTGTGAAAATTCTAGATGTGAAGGATAGCCCAAAAATGCTTCCCCCCCCCCCCCCCCAAATAATCACACAATATTGGTGTTCAGTGGCAATTTAAACCTCTCCAAAACAATCCCCAAATTATTGGTGGTCAATGGCACCCACTGCTACCCCATCATTGGTGTTCTTCGGCCCTTTAAAACTCTACACCTTGAATCAAAGCCTTCCTCTTTTGCAGCCTAGAGGATTTAATGAATGGTTTTCATTCATTAAATCCTTCTCCTTCACCTTCCTTCTTTGTGAGATTCTCAAGGCACGGAGCAGATCTTAGTCGGCTCGTTGCCCTTTTCCTATGCTCTCTGTGGTTTGTCCCCTGTAACCTGCACACTGTCCTTGAACTATGCGAGAAACCTATAGAATATAATGTAGACATATTAATTATGCAATTGCTCCTTTTGGCCACAAGATTGCATAGCTCCTAACTGTCCCTGATTTCGAGGGACTGTCCCTGATTTGGAGCAATGTCCCTCATTCCTTCTCATTTGTCTGATCTGTATAGATGTATATAAAATGCGCTTTTTATCTATCAAAAAGTGTTTTCCAGCGCTAAACCTTTCATCTGATTTCTAACTTGCTGCATTTGTAAATTCCAAAAGCCAATATAAAGGAATAGTAGTGGTAAAAAGAAAAACACTTGTGGGTTTAACCAATCTTGTTTTTTTGTACAATTCTCCTTTAAGGGGCCGTGGCAAGGGGTGTGTCCTATGCCTGCATACTTTTGCTGATAGGTGTCCCTCATTCCCATCTCAAAAAGTTGGGAGGTATGAGATTGGGATATAGAGATGCTAAACTTTTCCTTCTAGAACTTCCCGTAAAACAAAGCACATTGGGAAGTGTAGTTTGTAAGCAGCATCTGGACACTGTATTTGCTAGCATTAAACTGCATTTTCCAGAAGTCCCAGCATGATCTGCAAGGGGAAGAGAGAACCAGGAGCCCAAGAAAAGGGATTCTGGTGAGGAGTGCTACCTGGGACAGAAGAGAGAGGTAATGTAATGGGGAGCCATCACTGTCTGGCACTGTACTGCCAAGGGAAGCCAAAGGCCAGAGCTGTTTCCAGTATACATCTCTTGCTAAAGTAAAAAGAAAAAAAACAAAGCGCCAAAGAAATCTAAATATTGATAGAAGTAGGTGATAACATGAAAATTGACAGCTGCAGTGAATAAAACTTTGCAAGTGCAAAATGATAGTAGTAAAGAAAATAAATATACCGCGCTAAGTGCCAAAAAATATTAAATAAATATCACATTTGAAACCAATGAGACTTTGAAAAAAGTCCCATGCAGATAATTTGTTGCAAACATCGATAACCTTGAAGCAATAAAAATTCCAAATCCCAAGTAAAGTGCTTGTTCTCTACAAAGTGGATATGAATCCATGCTTGATAAGTGCTTGATAAGTGCTCACAAGACGGTGCCCCCACATGGATGTGAACTCACCCCTCCAAATGGACCAACTATTTCTAGTTTGGTCAAACACGCATGTGGGGCAGTCCCCGTGGATTTTCTGTGGGCTGATGTGGTTTAAGATAGTTGTTTCCTCATATGAATGGACGTAATAAGGTGTGCCTCATTCCTCTATGTACTAACGTTGTTTGGTGTAGATGTTCCTCATAAAAAACCTCATTGCGCAGCAACGTTTAAAACATTTATTCCAGATATGGGCAGATTTCCTGGGAACTTACCTGCTGTTCACACCGGGTGCCAGGCTTTTACGCATGTGAGTCTAATACTATGGTTTTTTATCTGGAATAAATGTTTTAAACGTTGATGCGCAATGAGGTTTTTTTTGGCAGGTTCTCGGCTTGCTGGAAAGATATAAGATACAGCGCATGCGCGAGCGACAAAATAATATAGCAAGCAGGTAAAGACACAATTATTGATGGCAAATTATTTTAAACACTGCCATTGATAATTCAATAGAAAGTCATAAAAATGGGTATACAACTGCTTTAAGGATGAAGGTTAAACAAATCATGATGCATGAAACCAATTTTGCAACTTTGGCATGTGGAAAAATGTCAAGGTGGAGGTACTCTTTAAGAAGATCCTGATGCCTACACACCAAGAACCATTATATATGACAAAAAGCCCATACAGCATTGGCACAAAGGTAGAGTATTCTGTGTAAGGCAACATTTAATTATAGGTAATGAGCATTTATTTCACAGTATTCAGCAATGCCCAGAAATGAGTGGCAGCTGTGTCAGGGATGACAACGTAAGTCTTGATTTAAAGGGCGATAATTGCTTGCAGGCTTCACTTTTTCAATTCACAGGAGAGGTTTTACAAGAGTTATCGAGCACAGAACGGGGAGATGAGGAAGTGTAATAATCATGATAGAACAAAAAAAAGTATTCCTCTGTTTCTATGGGGACTATGAGCGACAAATGAAAGTTAATAAATGACAATGTGACATATGGCACCCTACTTGACATGCAGAGTGACACTATAACACAGGAAGGGAGTCAGTGAGATCTGACTCATTTAAAGCAATTAACATACTAAAAGTAATGCTGTTCTTTTGTGTAAAAAAAAAATGTGTATACTTCGAAAACACAAAATGTATGTATATTTATATATATATATGCTTATGATAGCGGCAGGGGTTGACTCCAGCAGAGATGTACTATGTCATTAGGCAGCAGTTCTTGTGGAGACCTCATAATTGAAAATGAACTTCTAGTGCCTCACTAGTGGGGATTCGTATATATTTATTGTACTCTTGTTTTTGCTTTATATATGATATTGTCTGAAAGCCTTGGTGGAGTTATTCTAGACCAGGGGTAGGCAACCTTTTGAGCACAGTGTGCTGAATAATATTTTCAAAGAAATTGAGAGCGCCGATTTTATAACAAAAAAATGTCAACTTCACACTCTCAATCATGAAAAGTATTTTTTTATACAGTAAATGCTGTAAAACTACTTGAACAGTAGTGAGAAATGAACATCCTCCACTCATGCCTCAGATCAGTCCCAATTCATGCAACTCCACACTTCAGGTCACTGTACCCCCCTGCACATCTGCCCCACCACTTTGCCACCCTGCACATCTGCCCCACCACTTTACCACCCTACACATATGCCCCACCTCTGTACCCCCTGCTCATCTGCCCTACCACTGTACCACCCTGCTCTTCTGTCCCAACACTGTAAAACCCTGTTCATCTGCCCCGCCACTATACCACCCTGCTCATCTGTCCCACCACTGTAACCCCCTTCTCATTTGGCCCAACACAGTACCCCCCTGCTCTTCTGTCCCACTGTTGAACCCCCTTCTCATCTCTTCCACCACTGTACCTCCCTGCACATCTGCCCCACCGCTGTACCTCCTGCTCTTCTGTCCCAACTCTGAACCCCTTCTGCTAATTTTCCCCACCGCTGTACCCTCTGCTCATCTAAGATATGCGTGATATGCAGAGTGGTGAAAGGAAGCAGAGATGAGACACATCTACCTGTCCTGGCACACTCATCCTGCTGATCCACCTCTCGCATACAGCCCACTAGGGATGAGCCGAACACCCCCCGGTTCGGTTCGCACCAGAACCCGCGAACGGACCGAAAGTTCGCACGAACGTTAGAACCCCATTGACGTCTATGGGACTCGAACGTTCGAAATCAAAAGTGCTCATTTTAAAGGCTAATTTGCATGGTATTGTCCTAAAAAGGGTTTGGGGACCCGGGTCCTACCCCAGGGGACATGTATCAATGCAAAAAAAACTTTTAAAAACGGCCGTTTTTTCGGGAGCAGTGATTTTAATGATGCTTAAAGTAAAAAAAAAAAAAGTGAAATATTCCTTTAAATATCGTACCTGGGGGGTGTCTATAGTATGCCTGTAAAGTGACGCGTGTTTCCCATGTTTAGAACAGTCCCTGCACCAAATGTCATTTTTAAAGGAAAAAATCTCATTTAAAACTGCTTGCGGGTTTAATGTCATGTCGGGTCATGGCAATATGGATGAAAATCAGTGAGACAAACGGCATGGGTACCCCCCAGTCCATTACCAGTCCCTTTGGGTCTTGTATGGATATTAAGGGGAACCCCGCACCCAAATTAAAATAAGGAAAGGTGTGGGGCCACCAGGCCCTATATACTCTGAACAGCAGTATACAGGCGGTGCAAACAAGACAGGGACTGTAGGTTTGTTGTTAAGTAGAATCTGTTTGTAATTTTGAACATTTTTAACGTGTTTAGCTCCAGCCAAAAAATCTTTTCTAAGCTTTTTGGAAAACATAGGGAAGGGTTATCACCCCTGTGACATTTGTTTTGCTGTCTTTCCTCCTCTTCAGAAGATTTCACCTCACTTTTTTGTCCCAATGAAAAATGTTTTTTGAAAATTTGGGTTTTTTTGTGGAACAAGGATTGGAAAGCATCAGTGGAAAGGAGAACTTGTTTTCCCATATTAACTCTTACAGGAGAGAATTTCCCTTCCTAGGGGTAGATTTCATCTCACTTCCTGTTGTCTCCTTCCGTTTGCAAGTAGGAGTCGTTTGTAAGTTAGATGTTTGAAAGTAGGGTCCTGCCCTATATACTCAGCAGAAATTTGGGCCTTAGGTGTTGCTGTGGCCACAACACTGTAAGCCCTCACAGGGCCCTGCTGTGAAATATTAGATCAAGAATTGTAATTACATGCCCCTGTTGAACAGGAGCTGAAAAATTAGGCCTTAGGCACTGGTGCTGGTGCCACAACACTGCAAACCCTCACAGACACTCTAGTTGGAACGCAGGAACGAGCCCTGCTGCAAATTATTGCTTCAAAAATTGTAATTACACGCCCCTGTTAGACAGGGGCAGAAAAATTGGGCCTTAGGCACTGGTGCTGGTGCCACAACACTGCAACCCCTCACAGACACTCTAGTTGGAACGCAGGAACGAGCCCTGCTGCAAAGTATTGCATCAAAAATTGTAATTACACGCCCCTGTTAGACAGGGGCAGAAAAATTGGGCCTTAGGCACTGGTGCTGGTGCCACAACACTGCAACCCCTCACAGACACTCTAGTTGGAACGCAGGAACGAGCCCTGCTGCAAAGTATTGCATCAAAAATTGTAATTACACGCCCCTGTTAGACAGGGGCAGAAAAATTGGGCCCTAGGCACTGGTGCTGGTGCCACAACACTGCAACCCCTCACAGACACTCTAGTTGGAATGCAGGAACGAGCCCTGCTGCAAAGTATTACATCAAAAATTGTAATTACACGCCCCTGTTAAACAGGGGCTGAAAAATTGTGCCTTAGGCACTGGTGGTGGCGCCCAGAACCAAAAATGTTCTTACAAGCTATCAGCGTGATGATTGAGGAGGAAGAGGATAATTACTCAGGGATAGTCACTCAGCATCAGCATAGGCAGTCTTTGAAGGGATCTGAGATTTCAAAAAAAATTATTCGGTTACATCAGCATCAGGTGCTTGGTAGCTGGTGGTGATCCAAGACTCATTCATTTTTATGAAGGTCAGCCGATCGACCGAGTCGGTGGACAGACGCACCCTGTGATCGGTTACCACGCCTCCAGCAGCACTGAATGTGCGTTCCGAAAGAACGCTGGATGCAGGACAGGCCAGTAGCTCAATTGCATACTGTGCAAGCTCTGGCCAGTGATCCATCCTCAAGACCCAGTAACCCAGAGGATTTTCGGTGGGAAAGGTGTCCAAGTCTGATCTTGCCCCTAGGTATTCCTGCACCATGTAAAACAGACGCTGGCGATGGTTGCTGGAACCGATCATACCTTGGGGCTGCGGACCAAAAAATTGTCTGAACGCATCGGTCAGACGGCCACCTTCTCCACCGCTCCTTCTTTGACTGACCGAAGCCTCAGCAACACGTTGTCCAGAAACAGGAGTTTGTAACCTCCCAGTCTCTGGGAACGCGTTGCACAGACCTTTCTGCAAGGCCTCCCGAAGATGTTTCATCCTCTGCTCCCTCTGCGATGGCAAGATAAGGTCCGCAACCTTACCCTTGTAACGTGGATCAAGGAGGGTTGCCAGCCAGTATTGGTCCTTCTCCTTGATACCACGAATACGAGGATCCTTACGCAGGCTTTGCAGGATCAGGGAGGCCATGCAGCGTAGGTTTGCTGAGGCATTCGGTCCGGAGTCCTCTGGGTCACTAAGAACGACATGGTCCGCAGCCACCTCCTCCCAGCCACGTACAAGTCCATGTGTTTCTTGGGACTGATCCCTTAAAGACTGCTGCTGATGCTGAGTGCCAGGCTCCACCTCCATACTGACACAATCTTCCTCCTCCTCCTCTTCCTCCTCGTCCTCTTCCTGTGTGATCGGCGGGCACGCAGGAACACTGTCTGGATAAAGGGGGCCTTGAGAGCTAAGGAAGTCCTCCTCTTCCTGCCTCTGTTCTGCCTCAAGTGCCCTGTCCATTATTCCACGCAGCGTGTGCTCCAACAGGTGGACAGGGGGGACAGTGTCACTGATGCATGCACTGTCACTGCTCACCATCCTCGTGGCCTCCTCGAATGGTGACAGGACAGTGCATGCATCCCTGATCATGGCCCACTGGCGTGGGGAAAAAAAACCAAGCTCCCCTGACCCTGTCCTGGTGCCATAGTCGCACAGGTACTCATTGATGGCCCTCTGCTGCGTGTGCAGCCGCTGCAGCATGGCCAACGTTGAGTTCCACCTGGTGGGCATGTCACAGATTAGGCGGTTCTTGGGCAGGTTAAACTCCTTTTGGAGGTCCGTCAGCCGAGCACTGGCATTATATGACCGGCGGAAATGCACACAGACTTTCCTGGCCTGCCTCAGGACATCCTGTAAGCCCGGGTACCTGCCCAAGAACCGCTGCACCACCAAGTTAAGGACGTGAGCCAAACAGGGCACATGGGTCATTTGTCCCTGTCGGAGGGCAGAGAGGAGGTTGGTGCCATTGTCGCAAACCACCATTCCTGCCTTAAGTTGGCATGGCGTCAACCACCTCTGAACCTGCCCCTGCAGAGCTGACAGAACCTCTGCCCCAGTGTGGCTCCTGTCCCCCAAGCACACCAGCTCAAGCACCGCATGGCATCTTTTGGCCTGCGTACTTGCGTAGCCCCTTGAACGCCTACGGAGCACCGCTGGTTCCGAGGAAGAGGCCATGGAGGAAGAAGAAGAGGAGGGGGTGGAGGAGAGAGGTGTGTCACAATCAGCATTTTGGAGGCGTGGTGGCGGAACAACCTCCAACACTACTGCACCTTGTCCTGCATCCTTCCCAGCTGCCAGCAGAGTCACCCAATGCGCCGTGAAACTTAGGTAACGTCCCTGTCCATGCCTGCTGGACCATGAGTCAGCGGTAATATGCACCTTACCGCTGACCGCCCTGTCCAGCGAGGCATGGACATTGCCTTCCACATGCCGGTAGAGAGCCGGAATCGCCTTCCGTGAGAAAAAGTGGCGTTTGGGTACCTGCCACTGAGGAACCGCACATTCCACAAACTCACGGAAGGGGGCAGAGTCTACCAACTGAAAAGGCAGCAGTTGAAGTGCTAGCAATTTTGCCAAGCTAGCATTCAACCGCTGGGCATGTGGATGGCTGGGAGCAAACTTCTTTCGGCGGTGCAGCAGCTGGGGCAGGGAAATTTGCCTGGTACAATCTGACGTCGGTGTACCAAAAGCAGATTGCCCACAAGTACTTGGCTGTGACACACCTAATTCTACACCTTCATTCCTCTCACTGCAGGTCTCAGAGAGGACTGAAGGTCTAGTGGGGTTGGAAATCTCAGCTGATGAGGAGCAAGGAGAGATCCTCTTTGTTCTTTGGTGTGGGTCTTTTAGATACGCTTGCCAACGAACTGCATGGCAGGTCAACATATGTCTGGTCAAGCATGTGGTACCCAAGCGGGAGATATTTTGGCCACGCGAGATACGCTTGAGACATATGTTGCAAATAGCAGCGGTGCGATCTGATGCACTCGTCTCAAAAAAGGCCCACACCAAAGAACTTTTTGAATAACGCGCAGAGACTGCAGCGCCCTGCACATGTGGAGCTTTGGGGTGTGATGCAGTCAATGTGCTGCCCTTAGGCTGGCCCCTGGAGGGCATCCTGCCTCGTTGGTGATGTGCTGCCGCCTCCTCCTCCTCCTCCTCCTCCTCCTCCTCCTCCTCCTCCTCTCTCCTATCAGGCACCCACGTTGAGTCAGTGACCTCATCATCCCCTCCCTCCTCATCACTGGAGCAAACCTGGCAGTATGCTGCAGCAGGGGGAGCATGACTGCCAGATTGCTGTCCTTCTTGGGCACCCCCTCTGTCCGCGCTCATGTTACTGCCTTCATCGAGCTCAGTATCGTCATCAGAGCCTTCCAAACGCTGGGCATCCTCCTGGAGCATGTACCCAACACTGTGGTCAAACAGTTCGAGGGAATCCTCATGAGGACATGGTGGAGCTAGGGAAGGAGTCACTGATGACATTGAGCTGAGGGAAGAGGCCGCTGCTTTGCCAGACAAAGCACCCTGGGCATGGGTGAGAGAGGATGAGGAGGATGAGGACGGCTTGGTCATCCACTCGACCAAGTCTTCCGCATGTTGCGGCTCAACATGGCCAGCTGCCGAAAAAAAGGCCAAGCGTGTCCCATGGCCACGTGCTGATGAGGATGCACCGTCTCCACGACCAGCACTAGACACAGAGCCTGCTTGCCCTCTCTTATTGGCTTGTGACTGTCTGCCTCTCCTTCTTGGCCTTCCAGACATACTAATGGCCTGTAGCTGCACTAAGCTGGGATAGAACACCTGTAATTTTCTTCAAGTAGCTTTATATACTGTAACCAGACAAGCCTGCCTGTCAGTAGGAAGATAACAGGAACGGATCTAGCTGAACACTGTGAGCAGGACGCACTGTACTAAATGTAAATAGTCTAGCTGCCTGACCGTGGTACTAATAGGATCAAATAGAACACCTGTAATTTTCTTCAGGTAGCTTTATATACTGTAACCAGACAAGCCTGCCTGTCAGTAGGAAGATAACAGGAACGGATCTAGCTGTACACTGTGAGCAGGACGCACTGTACTAAATGTAAATAGTCTAGCTGCCTGACCGTGGTACTAATAGGATCAAATAGAACACCTGTAATTTTCTTCAGGTAGCTTTATATACTGTAACCAGACAAGCCTGCCTGTCAGTAGGAAGATAACAGGAACGGATCTAGCTGTACACTGTGAGCAGGACGCACTGTACTAAATGTAAATAGTCTAGCTGCCTGACCGTGGTACTAATAGGATCAAATAGAACACCTGTAATTTTCTTCAGGTAGCTTTATATACTGTAACCAGACAAGCCTGCCTGTCAGTAGGAAGATAACAGGAACGGATCTAGCTGAACACTGTGAGCAGGACGCACTGTACTAAATGTAAATAGTCTAGCTGCCTGACCGTGGTACTAATAGGATCAAATAGAACACCTGTAATTTTCTTCAGGTAGCTTTATATACTGTAACCAGACAAGCCTGCCGGTCAGTAGGAATTTAACAGGAACGGATCTAGCTGAACACTGTGAGCAGGACGCACTGCACTAAATGTAAATTGCAGGAACGGATCTAGCTGAACACTGTGAGCAGGACGCACTGCACTAAATGTAAATAGTCTAGAAGATAACAGGAACGGATCTAGCTGAACACTGTGAGCAGGACGCACTGCACTAAATGTAAATTGCAGGAACGGATCTAGCTGAACACTGTGAGCAGGACGCACTGCACTAAATGTAAATAGCAGGAACGGATCTAGCTGAACACTGTGAGCAGGACGCACTGCACTAAATGTAAATAGCAGGAACGGATCTAGCTGAACACTGTGAGCAGGACGCACTGCACTAAATGTAAATTGCAGGAACGGATCTAGCTGAACACTGTGAGCAGGACGCACTGCACTAAATGTAAATAGTCTAGAAGATAACAGGAACGGATCTAGCTGAACACTGTGAGCAGGACGCACTGCACTAAATGTAAATAGCAGGAACGGATCTAGCTGAACACTGTGAGCAGGACGCACTGCATTAAATGTAAATAGTCTAGATAGAAGATAACAGGAACGGATCTAGCTAAACTGAATACAGTGTATATATATATATGCAACACCTGGGATGCATATATATACACAATACACTGTAAGTGCAGCTAACTGACTGACTGTTCTGCCTAATCTATCTAACTCAAATCAAATGACACTGTCTCTCTCTCTCTCTATCTCTCAGCACACCGGAACACACACTACACAGGGCCGCCGTGCAGGCGGCCTTATATAGTGTGGGGTGTGTACTAAATCCCCTGAGCCATAATTGGCCAAAGCCACCCTGGCTTTGGCCAATTACAGCTCTCTCTACTGACAGCGCTGTGATTGGCCAAGCATGCGGGTCATAGTGCATGCTTGGCCAATCATCAGCCAGCAATGCACTGCGATGCCGCAGTGAATTATGGGCCGTGACGCGCCACACGAATTTAGCGCGAACGGCCCATAACGTTCGCAATTCGGCGAACGATCGAACAGCCGATGTTCGAGTCGAACATGGGTTCGACTCGAACACGAAGCTCATCCCTACAGCCCACATGCTTGTATGTGATGTATGGGATGTTTGGGATGTATGTGATGTATGGGATGTATGAGATGTATGGGATGTATGGGATGTATGTGATGTATGTGATATATGTGATGTCACATACAAGCATCTGTAATGGATGCGCAATGATGAGCTCAGGTCAGGGGTATTTTCTGAAAACAGTGGGCCTGTGTGCAGGATCATAAGTTGGTTCCCCGCAGCTGAAAAAAAAGTGCGGTGCTCTGTGCCACAGCAAAAGCTGGTCGTGGTTTTCATTGCGCTGAATACTGGCTGTGGCTTAAAGGGACACAGAGTGCCGGGGCTCAGTAGTAAGTGGCGCAAAGGTTCAGGAATCATTTCAACAAAGTTCCCAGAAGCTCAACAGAAATTCCAAAAACTGTCATCTGATTGTGGTTTTCTCAATCACAGTGAAATCCCTTCTTTCTGAGATTGGTAGTGGCAAGCAAGCGAGTCATCTTCCTCCCAGATGGCGGACGGGGCTAGCAGGACTGTGATTGGCTTTAGCAGTGGCCAATGACAGTCCTCCTCCTCCTGGAAACAGGAACAGCCCCCCCTCCCTCCGGTAGAACTACACCCAACCTCTTCCTCATCACAAAAGCTGACGATCGCAGCTACAGCAAAATTAGAGAACCAAACAATGTTTCCCATCTTTTTACAATGTGTGGGGGCACAGTGCCTCCCCCTCAGTGCAGGTGCGGCATGGGGAACTCTGAAACTGGAATGCATAAGTGTCTCACTGACATCTCCCTGTGCTGCTCTGCTTATGGGGAGGGAGTCAAGTGCCGGCAAAAGAGGCTTCGAGTGCCGCTTGCGGCACCAGTGCCAGGGGTTGCCTACCCCTGTTCTAGAGGGTTGTTTGTGATAGGTATGACATGGGCTAAAATGCCCAGTGGGTTAAATCGGTCAAACTGTGAAATATCTGGGGCAAATGTCTGAAAGAGTCTTGCCCTGAAGCCTTGTTCTACAGCCTGGATCCTATTCTGGGTCGAAGGACTTGAGGAATCAGTACTCATGGCCTAAAAATAAAGGGTTGAGAAGATTTGTTGGTGCTGATTCCTAACCCGCGGTGCCCACAGATCTTGGGCTGAGAGCTTAGTACACAGGAGTGACACTAGAACCTCTACTGGTCAATAGCTAAAAGCTTTTTATCCATCCTTCAGGTTGCACTTGTTATTTTTTTACGCACTGGTGGAAATAGGTCCCAGTGGGTTGAAGTGTTCATTCTCACTCTTAAAATCAACATGGGCCATGTGATTGATGGTGTGGAAAGGGTGTGACAATTACCTAAATATTCTGTGTCTTATTCCCCATTTCAGAAGGTTTGAGTGAGGACCATCGGGGGGTACTGTGAGCATCAATCCAGGGACTGTTAGCTGTGAGAGACCAAAGCCTAAATTCTCTTGCACATTCTATCAAGTTATTTCCCTTGTACTAGTTTATTTGCAATATAGCTTTAGAAAAGTAATTTAAAGGACTGGATTGGCTTTATTTACCATTTACAGGAAGTAAGTGAAATTGCCTAGGGACATGTGTAGGATGTAAGGAACATGATATGTTTCTTATCTGGAGGTTCCACTTACGTTTTACAAGGCCCAACTAAACAACAGCATTGCCATAGAGATACATATAATGACAATTTCATATCCTTAACTTACCAGCGGCTCAACCTTCATTTACAATACAGATGCAAGGGATGTTGGTGCCATGTGAGAGAGTCTAATCAAGTTACTAAAAATATATACAATATTTGGCTAGAAGTTTGTAGACACATGACCACCACACTTTTATTAGCTTGTTGGACAATACATTCCCAAACCATGGGCATTAACATGGAGATGGTCCTTTTTGTGGCTATAGCAGCCTTCATTATTTTTGGAAGGCTTTCCACAAGATTTTGGAGTGTGTATGGGGAAATTTGTACTCATTTAGCCGAAAGAACATTTATGAGGTAAAGTGCTGGTATTGGATGGGAGGGCTAGGCTCAAAATGATGGTTCAATTTAATTCAAAAGGTGTTTAGTAGAGTCGTGCTCAGGGCTCACCTTCAAGTATGCTTTGCATTGCATAGTTACAGTTTGGTCCAATGTACGGTAAATATGCATATCATATACCTGTGGGAGCGCTCTGAAAGCTGAGTCAATGTAGTAGACACCGCTACTGCAGTGATCACCGGGTCCAGTGCCAAGAGGCTGTCCTGCTACATAGTATCCACAGGGGGTTGCTCAGTCGGTACAGCTGCCATTTAGAGGACACTTTGCATTTTTCTCAATGCACTTTTCTGTTCCAGACATGACTGTGCTCCTGAGCTCAAAGTCAGCTTGGTAAGGAGGAACTAAACAGTTCTCTATTAGGAACAGCAACTGATCAAAGGTTTATGTGACCAGCCCTAGCTTGAAGGTTCCCCATAAAGGATGACTGACCTGGTACTCTTTACGGTGGAGTGCAACTTCTGCCTTTCTTCATTTTACTTGAACACTCCTTATGCTCTATCCATTCCAATGTAAAGCTAATCATGTTAGAATCTGATTGCACACATTCCTTTGGGTAAAAAAAGCACTATGTAGTTGGATCTTTCCAATTGGATAAAATTTGAATGGATTGTACAGTTTTGGTAAACGAGACTGTGCACACAGATTGTACAATTAAATTCTGTGTTTGGCCAACTTTACAAGTTTAGAAGGATATAGGCACAGTGTTTCTGCAAAGCACCCCCGGCCTCCTTATACTCACCAGTACTCGCTGAAAGAGACAAGAGAGGATAACATATATTCCTGGGGAACACAGGATTTAAAATCTTACAGAAAAAATATACTTGGGGTGGACCTTAACCCTCCCGCAACACTCTCTTCCTCTCCTGAAACCGCCATAAGTAAAAATTATTTAAATACCGTACTAAATAATAAAAAAGAAGCGGTTGAACACTATATATGGCTAATAAAATGACAAAAACACCTGAAACCATACAAAAATATAAATAAAAGTCTGTATAAACCCCTTGGAAAAAACATAGTTTTTATATAAGACTCTAAAAACATGTACCATGGTAATTTAAAATTCACCAGGTATTGGGTGTATGCTTTATTGAGACACAATACTGTATGTAGCACCCTGATGTTTTAGTTTAAAATATTTTTATTGAAAAAAAATTTCAGACATAACAGTAACAATTGTGCATAACAGTGCAGTGCATGTTTTGTCAAGTAGCCAAAAGTTCCAGTACATCAATTATAAGGCAGATATAATGAAAAAGGCATATGAACAACTTCAGATCATAGAATAACTATTGGTTAACTCAAGAGGTAAGGTCAGGACTGTCAGGGAGCCCTACAATGGAGCGATGTCTCAGGGGACTTCCATTTCTACTAAAGGGGCCGCCTCCGAAGCTTGTCGCACTCTATCAGGATAACTGACAGAGGGAAACATAGAAATCAACCACAGGGTGACCACCGGTCATCCCGTGAGGCTCCACGCAAACCACCCCTCTGTGAACTCTATGTGGAGGTGCGCAGTACCCCCCGGGGACCCACGGCTGACCCCCTCTCTAGACTCGCCGTTGGCCCTCTGGTAAATGCTATTGAAACGAAGCCTACCAGATCAAGGGTTAAATCAAGTGTTGCTGATTGTTGCTTGTAAAGTTATAAGGGAGACCAGGCCCTGACATCCTGACTAATAACATTACTAACCCCCCTTCAGGGGTAGCGATGGGTCTTGCTTAATGTGAAAGGTAAATGGGATCAGATTGTCCCAGACAGGAAAGAGGAGAAACGTGTGAGAGGGGAAGAGAGGTGTGAAGAGATAGGTTCAAAGGGGGATAGGAGCATTTGTGGGTCCAGGCGGTATCCCAGGAAGGATAGGAATATTGCAGTACGTGGCCCAAGGTTCCCAAGTGGCATTAAACTTCTCAATTTTGTCATTAAGTTTCACTACTATTTATTCTTGTGCCATTATCCAAGAGACTTTTCTCTTGAACCCCTAGAATGAAACTACAGGTTTTTTCCAGGCCTTGGAGATTGTAACTTTGGCCCCTAATAAAATGAAAAATGACAGTGCTTGTGAGTACTTAGTTAAGGCTGGGATATAGCAATTTAGTAGTGCTATGCTGGGGTCAGGGGTTACCATTTCATTTGTTATGGAGCTAATGGTACGGAAGACTTTTTGCCAGAAGGATCTAATAATGCGAGGACAGGTCCAACATATGTGGCGTATCGTGCCCTCCAATTCGCAGCCCCTAAAGCATAATGGAGAGATCCCCGGATAGATCACTGACAGTCTGGAGAGGACATAGTACCACCTAGTCAGTACTTTTAGACTAGCTTCCATGAGGGATATGTTAAGAATACCTTTTTAAGCTCGTTTGATGCACGGAACCAATCCGAGGTGGTCCAAGTGCTGCCCGTGTCCTCCTCCCAGGCCCGAGCACAGGTGGGCTTGTCCAAGTTTGTCGCCAATGCTGTACAGATCAATGAGATCCCTCCCCTCTGATCCGCAGTGTTTGAGCACCAATGTTCGTAAGGTGTTATTGTGAGGGGTTCTGTTTTGTTGGTCCAGATGGAGTGTAGGAAATGGGAGATTTGGGAGAATCTAAATAATTCCGAATCGGGCATTTCCAGTTTCTTCCTACAGTGTGACAGGGTTAGCGTTATGAAACAGATGTGCTAGTGGCTTCATGGGGGATATCAGGGAGTGTTGTGAGTAAAGCTTGGAGCATAGAGCAATAGAATGAGAGAGGGTAGGGGACATTATAGCTGGCCTAATTTTTGGGTCGCACCAAAGAAGATAATCAATGGTATTCAGGGGGGTGGCTTGTCTTTCCATGGAGAGCCATTCAGGCTTCGGGCCCCTAGAGAAAACCACTGAAATTTGTGTGAGTTGTGCTGCCTGGAAATATCCCCACAGGTTTGGCAGACCCAGTCCGCCCTGAGATTTTAGGCGGAGAAGTATTCCTGAGGGACACCTATAACCTTTGTTACCCCATACAATGTGAGCTATAGGAATTGTTTCTTTATCAGAATTGGGAGAGAGCGAAATAAGTATAAAAGACGGGGGAGAAGGGTCAACTTAACTGTGTGAACTCTGCCCAGCCAGGAAAGACCACCCTTTGACCACCTCTCCATGTTACCTCTACATTTATGTAACATAGGGGGGTAATTTGCTTTAACCACTTGACAACTGGGCATTTAACCCCCCCTCCTGACCAGACCAATTTTCAGCTTTCAGTGCTCTTACACTTTATAACCCAGTCATGTAATGCTGTACCAAAATAAATTTTTTGTCCTTTTTTCATACAAATAGAGCTTTCTTTTGGTGGTATTTGCTCACCTCTGGGTTTTTTATTTTTTGTGCTATAAATGAAAAAAGACTGAAAATTTTGAAAAAAACTAATTTTTCTTCATACATTTTGGCCACAATTTATACTGCTACATATCTTTTGTAAAAATAACCCAAATTAGTGGATATTATTTGGTCTTTGTGAAAGTTATAGAGTCCACAAGCTATGGTGCAAATCATAAAAAATTGATCACACCTGATGTACTGGTGGCCTATCTCATTTCTTGCGACCCGAACAAGCCAGGAAAGTACAAATACACCCCAAATTACCCCTTTTTTGAAAGTAGACATTCCAAGGTATATAGTAAGATGCATGGTGAGGTTTTTGATGTTGTCATTTTTTCCCACAATTCTTTGCAAAATAAAGTTTTTGTTTTTTTTTTTGTTTTTTTCCCACAAAATTGTCATTGTAATAGGTTATTTCTCTCACATGGCATGTGTATACCACAAATGATACCCCAAAATACATTCTTCTACTCCTCCTGAGTATTACAATGCCACATGTGTGGGACTTTTTCACAGCCTAGCCACATAGAGAGGCCCAACATGCAGGGAGCGCCATCACAGGTTCTCTACCATTTACACTTTTGAAGGCCCTGGAGCACCAGGACAATGACACCTGACACTAATGTGGTACTGATGACAGATGGCACTGATACGTGGCACTGATGGCACGTGGCACTGATGACGCCTATTGAGAAGGAGACTTCACTTGTCTCATTAATAAGAAAATATTCTTTAATAGCCTTCTCCAGTATGGTGCATTGGATCGGGTCACACAGGAGGGATTCCTGCACGCGCCAGCGAGGGGGGCCTCTAGAGCCTGAAGTTCTCTGCGTGGTCAAAGTGACCATCGAATGATCTGACAGGGGGATATCTATAATCCCCAGATGACGACTGTGCAGTCGAAACGCGTCGGCTGGATCTTCCGTTAACATCGCCTTCATGCTTTTACATGCTTTATACATTTCTACCAAATATGAGTGTTGAATTTGTATTTTTAATAAAATCACCACTTTTTTAAACAGTATCACGCTATGCCAGCTCCCTTTCTCTATTACATGATACCCTTCCTGTGACAATAAGTTTCCACGTTTCTTCAAACTCCTGAAGCCTTCAGTTAACATCCAATGACCGTTTAAGCTTGACCGACTGACCGAGTTCCAGGACCTGCTGTCCCCCATTGGGTGCTTTGAACCCAACAAGCCTTGTTGACTTGGGTGGTATACGCCCCGCCAAGTCATTACCATCCGGTAAGCCTCCTCCCTCTTTCACGGTGGTGGTGTTTGCTTCTATTTCCTCACTTCAAGGTTCCCAGTAATGTCAGGAATTCTTCCCATGTGCATTGGATCACAAATCTAATTGAACTGTATTTCATCATTCTGCTCAAGGTGGACTTTTGGGTGTAGTGCAGTCACTACATTAGTACACTATATAATTTATTCACATTTATTATGATTGGAGTTTGTGCTATTATGTCACTTACATGTTTGTATCACATATAATTCTATGCTATTATGTCACTTATATGTTTATATTACATATAACTTTATTACCTTCCTTTTTTTTTTGCAACCTTAGCGCTGCACTTATTATACTTTATAATCTTGGAGATTCAGATTAGAGGGATTGTTGAGGAGCGTGTGAAAATGTGGTCTATCCTGGCAAAGGAGTTGTGAGGAGCTGAGAAGTGGGTATAGTCCTTCGTGTGCAGGTTGGCCTCTCTGTGTCAATCAAATGTCAATCAACCCTGCGGAATGAAGCAGTTTGGCTATTTTAGTGCTTTGTTTTGAAGGGCCCTTGGGTTTTGATTTCCCGTCTGCTGATTTGTCGAGGGAGAAATCGAAGGCGGTGTTAGAGTCTCCACCAATGAATACCGTCCCCTTCAGGTGAGCTTGCAGTTTGTGTAGCAGGGATTCAAAAAAGTGTCTCTGAACCTTATTGGGGGTATAATATGAGACAAAAGTGTAAGACTCCCCATCTATGTGGCCAGAAACCAAAATGTAGCAACCCAGGGGGTCAACTATAGTCTCCGGTTGAGAGAGGTTAATGTGTTTTGCAAAACAGATGGCCATTGTTTTTTTATCCGCTGTTGCAACGAAAAAATGAGGATAATGCAGATGGAGGAATGTGGGTTTAAATGTGGATGGGAAGTGGGTCTCTTGTAGCAAGAGTATGCCAACATGCATGGAATGATATAGTTGAAAGAGTTTCCTACCTTTGATGGGGAGTTAAGTCCTTGAGTGTTGTGTGAGATAATTTTGAGGGTAGGTGAGAAGTGGTTTGTGTTAGTCATGGATCATAGGGGAGGGAACTACTCGGGAGATCTGTGGCTTACCTTTTCTTTGAGAGAAATACTCATGGAGGAGCCCGGAGAGTGGAGATTTCAATGACCTAGGACCTGGGACGGGAGGCCAGAGACAGCCGTGGAACCTGGGAGCACTCAGACGAGCATTAGCAAGGTAGAGAAGTAAAGGGGTGAAAAAAGAGATGAAAAAAAAGAAGGGAGTTATGCTATGATAAACTTGAGGCAACATTCTAACGTTCATAAGGTAATAACAGTAATACTGAACCCGGGGGTCCCCTGACCCCCCACCCCACCCCTGGGGTGGGATGGACTTGCCATCTCCTACCCCTTAACCTTAGAGGTCTGGAATGCCCTGACTGCAGGGAAACCGGAAAAAATCCAAGGGCACCAAAGGTGCTCCCAGATCCCACTGTAGCTGCACTGGGTCCACCACAGCCCCGCCACCTAAAGACAAGCTTAACCCAAGGCATTCAAGGAGCCTATAATGTATATAATACAGAGCGCCCCATGAAAAAAAATTAACATTAGTCAAGTTATAGCACCGGGTACCCTCTCCAGGCCCCATGGAAAAACATGTGATAAAGAACCATTACAACATCAATAAACCATTAACATCCATCATGGAATGAGAACTAGAGCCCCCTTCGGGGGGCTGAGGACAAACTTGGAAGGTTGCCTGTAACAGGCGGTCTACATACCTTAGGAGCCCCCGGAGGGGTTAAAGGGGGTTAAACACTCCCACCCTCCCCCAAGCCCAAGTTAGAGGCCCCAGTTACTCAGCAAATGCCAGCCCTGCAGCAAAGGGGAGATGAGTTAATGCAGGTGTGGGGTTAGCACCAAACGGGGCTTTCAATATGGGGAAAACAGGGGAGTACCCCCAAAAGCGTGTGGAAAGTAGCAAAGTCACAGATCAGGGCCCTGATCCATTAGAGGGGGTCTGTCCATCATGGCGGGAGGTTTTCTTTGGATCTCTTGGAATTTTGTTTCAGCCAAGTGGGTTGCAGCGGGCTAGCTGGTGATTCTTGTGTAATCAGACCAAGTTGTAGAAAAAGTCATTCTCCTTCTGCAAAAGAGGATAAGCTGAAACCTTTATTCCTGTAGGAGAAGTTCAGTCGTAGGGGGAATGGCCATCTGTAAGTGATTTTCTTATTAATCAAGATCTGAAGTAGCGGCTTGAGCGATCTTCTTCTCTGAACCATGTATGGGGATAGGTCGACAATAAATCTCCTTGCATTCAAAAAAAAAATGTCTGGCGCCCACCTGTTCACCTTGCATTACACCCACCGTGTCTTGTAACCCACTCTACAATGAAGGATGTCAGCTCTCCCTAACTCTGGAGGAAATCATTAGGCCTAAAGAGGTCTGGCACTTTGCTATATGTATATACAGTATTGCCTTTAACCACTTGCCAACCAGCCGCCGCAGTTTTACTGCGGCAGAATGGCACGGCTGGGCAAAACGTGTTATGTAATGCCGCTTTGCCCTGTGGCCACTAGGGGCGCGCGTGCCCTCCGCTCGCCCCCGGAGCCGATGCGAGTGCCCGGTGCTCCCGATCACCGTTGGGCTCCCGCGATTGCTGGTGACACACCGAGAACCGGGATCTGTGTGTGTGTAAACACACAGATCCCGGTTCTCTGAGGGGAGAAGAGACTGATCGTCTGTTCATACAAAGTATGAACAGCAACCTGTCATCTCCCCTAGACAGTCCCCTCCCCCCTTCAGTTAGAACACAGAGAGGGAACACAGTTAACCCCTTGATCGCCCCCTAGTGTTAACCCCTTCCCTGCCAGGGACATTTTTACAGTAATCAGTGCAATTTTATAGCACTGATTGCTGTATAAATGCCAATGGTCTCAAAAATGTGTCAAAAGTGTCCGATGTGTCCGCCATAATGTCGCAGTCCCAATAAAAATTGCAGATCACCGCCATTACTAGTAAAAAAACTAATAATAATAAAAATTCTATAAATCTATCCCCTATTTTGTAGACGTTATAACTTTTGCGCAAACCAATCAATATACGCTTATTGCGATTTTTATTACCAAAAATATATAGAAGAACACATATCAACCTAAAATGAGAAAAAATTAGCTTTTTTCAAAAAAAAATGGGGATATTTAATATAGCAAAAAGTACAAAATATTGTGTTTTTTTTTCAAAATTGTCGCTCTTTTTTTGTTTATAGCGCAAAAAATAAAAACCGCAGAGATGATCAAATAGCACCAAAAGAAATCTCTCTTTGTGCGGAAAAAAGGACATCAATTTTGTTTGGGTGCAGTGCAGCAGGCCCGCGCACTTGTTAGTTAAAGCGACACAGTGCCGAATCGCAAAAAATGGCCTGGTCATTCAGCAGCCAAATCTTCTGGGGCTTAAGCGGTTAATATTAAAAGTTCCATAGATCCACCGAAGCACTCTTTCACCATATCACCATATGAAATTTCAGTACCGAAATCAGAAAGATGTTATAAAATCCCTACTAGTGCAAGCCCATTTTATGTATAAACAAAATATAAAGAGAAAAAAATATAAAATGAAGGACAAGACTTTACAGAGATAGACCAATAATGGAAATAGGCCTGTTCACAAAGATGTATTGATAATCCCCAACTTTGCCTACAATATCATGAAATGTAACCAAACAAAAATCAAGGACTTGGGCATAACCTAGTAGGGCTTTCTATCAAATTTATGTCCAAAGTGTGACTAAAAGAAGAACAACTCCCATATATAATGTCTTATTCTTGTTGGCATACCCTGGGCCGCCATCAGGGTTAGGCCGTCAAAGCGGTCAGGTGGAAGATCCAGGAGTAGATGGTTGGCTGTTGAAACAACAACCGGAGTACCTCCACTGATATGGAATATCCACTGTTGGAATGTAAGCCTGTGAAATCATGAGCTATTCATATTTGCATATGTGATATGTCCTGATACGGGATATTGATTTAGGCATTAGCTGTTCCAAAGGCTGTGTTTATGTAACTCCCCGCCCTAGGCTGGATACATTTAATTCTTGGCTCTGCTGTATCCAGCTGAGCACCAATTTATTTTCCTGGTCTGGTCAGATCTATCCCTAAACCTTGATTGCTCCTGTCTGCCTTTAGAAGAAGCTTCCAGAAATATAGTAGGAGGGTCAATATCTGGACGATAATTTTTTTTTCTGACCTCAACTAATCCTTGAGAGGGAGGCTCAGAAGGTGTGGCTGGGGAAAATATAAATGTTTAAGATCTGATCAGTACTCTCTCTTTCCTAGTGCCTCTGTTCCTTGGGAGGCAGCCTGTGTGTTAAAGAAGAGATGTTAGACCTCAGCATGTGCTGAGCTGAGGGCAGTATAGGAAGCTTGATTTAAACGGGTTGTAAACCCTCGTGGTTTTTCACCTTAATGCATTCTATGCATTAAGGTGAAAAACCTTCTGTAGTGCTGCAGCCCCCCAGTGCCCTCATTTTACTTACCTGAACTCAGTTTTCTTCTCCCCGGGGATGAGCACACCAGCTGTAGCTGGTGTCTCATGTCCTGATTGGATAGATTAATAGCAGCGCAGCCATTGGCTCTGTCAGTCTAATCCAATGACGTGGGCGCCTGGGGGCAGGGCCGAGTCCTGCTTTTTGTGTCAATAGACGCAGAAGAAGGACACAGGAGCGCGCCCGCATGAGTGTCCCATAGGAAAGAGCTTCTCTAACGGGTCACTTGATGCGGGGAGGAGCTACTAGAGCCGCTGAGGGACCTCAGAAGAGGTAGATTGGGGCCACTCTGTGCAAAACTAACTGCACAGTGGAGGATTATTGGAACCATGTCCTGTGGTCTGATGGGACCAAGATAAACTTATTTAGTTCAGATGGTGTTAAGCGTGTGTGGCGGCAACCAGGTGAGGCATACAAAGATAAGTGTGTCTTGCCTACAGTCAAGCATGGTGGTGGGAGTGTCATGGTCTGGGGCTGCATGAGTGCTGCCGGCACTGGGGAGCTACTTTCAGGGCTGGGCTCAGCCCTACCTTCTCTGAGCTGGCCGCTCAGCTGTCGGCTAATTGCCAGCTCCTATCTCTCCACAGTGACTCACCTGTTGATGATATCCTGCTCGTTAGTCCTGCCTACTTAAGCCTTCTGGCCCAGATGATCTCTGCCTTTGCTTTGGTCAACATCACAGAGACTATCTCCTGCGTTCCTGTTAAAGACTTGCTTGACATTCCTTCTGGCTCCAGATCCTGCTTGCTGTTCCTCTACGCTGATCCCTGGCTTCCTGACTTTACTGGATTGTCTGACTAAGTACGGTTACCGAACTCTGGCTATGTTTTGACTACATTTGTTCTATTTACTTTTATTATTAAACAAGTGTGATTTAACTGTACTTCTGTCTCGGTGTGATTCATGGTTTCTGACAGCTACAGTTCATTGAGGGAACCATGAATGCCAACATGTACTGGGACATACTGAAGCTGAGCATTATCCCCTCCCTTTGGAGACTGGGCAAACATGATTAAGACCCCAAGCACACCTCCAAGATGACAACTGCCTTGCTAAAGAAGCTGAGGGTAAAGCTGATGGACTGGTCAAGCATGTCTCCAGACCTAAACCCTATTGAGCATCTGTGGGGCATCCTCAAACATCAGGCATCCTCAAACAGAAATGTCATCATGGAGGAGTGAAAAAGGACTCCAGTGGCAACCTGTGATGTGAAGCTCTGGTAAACTCCATGCCCACGAGGGTTAAGGCAGTACTGGTAAATGATGGTGGCCACACAAAATATTGACACTTTGGGCCCAATTTGAACATTTTCACTTAGGGGTGTACTCACTTTTGTTGCCAGCTTTTTAGACATTAATGGCTGTGTGTTGAGTTATTTTTTTTTTGGGGGGGGGGGGGCAGCAAATTTACACTGTTATACAAGCTGTACACTCACTACTTTACATTGTAGCAAAGTGTAATTTATTCAGTGTTGTCACATGAAAAGCTATAATAAAATATTTACAAAAATATGAGGGTGTACTCACGTTTGTGAGATACTGTAGGTGATCCTAATGAAAGGTAGGCTAAAATTCACAGGGGATCATTGAAGTGGAGAAAGGCACACAAAGAAAAACAAAGGCACAAGGTCACTGGTATGCACAAAGGATACAATAGGTGCAAGGATACAGCCTGCAGGCAAAAAAACACAGAGAGTCACTGGGGACAGGCTTGAAGACACTGGGAACACTGTGGGTATGGAGATACACCAGATGACACTGGGAGACACTGCAAACAGTCACTAGGAATAAGGGGGGTCTAGTACAGAAACACTAGGAATCTCTGGTTCACAAGGAATCAGTAATAAAGTAGGACACTAGGAGTCTAGGCACGTGGAGGCATTGGGGGCCACTGAGAATCTTCTCAAAAAGTCAGGATCCTTTCAAGATCATTGTCACCCACCTCTAGTCACGCTGAGATAGACTCCTCTTAAAGTATAACTAAAGGCAAAACTTTTTTTTTTAAGTTTTGGATAGAGCGGAGAGGCATTAGAACACGTTAGGTTTTTATTGCTACCTCTGACTCCGTTAGGGAGATTCACCCTCTCATTTTGTCCCGTTTACCATAAACATTGAAAGTAAAAGTAAAAGAAAAGCCTAAAGTTTGGGTTGTCCCCAAAAAAGTAATAGGGGGGAATCTTCTAATGGGGACACTTGTTCTGATGCCCTGGGGGGTCCCTAAAGAATTCCCTTTGCTGGGATTTCCTCTTACTTCCTGATTTGGCTATGGGACAGGAAGTGAAGGTAAGCCTCACCAATAGGACACAGATGGCCAAAAAAAAAAAACGACAGGTGCTATAACCCTCCCTTACTTTATTCAAAATGAAAACAATTTTTTTACCTATAGTTCTACTTTAATCCTGGGAAGCCCTCCCAGATTTGCTGGTCACATGTAAAGATGTCCTGGTCACTGATTAGAAGATATCCCACCCATGACAATCTTTTTCTTGCAAAACTTCAAAACTCAGGTCTGACTCCTTAATATGACAACTCCTACTCTTCTTTGAAATTTCCAGAAAAGCAGAGAACTAATAAAACCTATTTCTAGTTATCTAATGACATATTTCAGCTCTCACACATTGTATTCAAATATATGTGCTGTATTTCTTAACAGCTGGTATGACATATATGACACAGACTGTAAACCACGGCAGCACACAGCACAACCCTTTAATGTGAAAATGTTCCAGGGCTATATATTATGAAAGTGGACCTGTCCTCATAAAACTACACACTGGGTACT